>NW_027602204.1:0-45000 GCF_053455715.1 Rhinoraja longicauda | reverse complement strand
GGTTAAGGATGAGGGTTAAGGGTTAGGGTTAAGGGTGAGGGTTAAGGGTTAAGGGTGAGTGTTAAGGGTGAGGGTTAAGGGTGAGGGTTAAGGGTTAAGGGTGAGGGTTAGGGTTAATGGTGAGGGTTAAGGGTGAGAGTTAAGGGTGAGGGTTAAGGGTGAGGGTTAAGGGTTAATGGCGAGGGTTAAGGGTGTGGGTTAATGGTGAGGGTTAAGGGTGTGGGTTAAGGGTGAGGGTTAAGGGTGAGGGTTAAGGGTGAGGGTTAATGGTGAGGGTTAAGGGTTAAGGGTGAGGGTTAAGGGTGAGGGTTAAGGGTGAGGGTTAAGGGTAAGGGTGAGGGTTAAGGGTGAGGGTGAAGGGTGAGGGTTAGGGGTTAATGGTGAGGGTTAAGGGTTAAGGGTTAATGGTGAGTGTGAAGGGTGAGGGTTAAGGGTGAGGGTTAAGGGTGAGGATAACGGGTGTGTGTTAAGGGTGAGGGTTAAGGGTGAGGGTTAAGGGTGAGGGTTAAGGGTGAGGGTTAAGGGTGAGGGTTAAGGGTGAGGGTTAAGGGTTAAGGGTGAGGGATAAGGGTGAGGATAACGGGTGTGTGTTAAGGGTGAGGGTTAAGGGTGAGGTTAAGGGTGAGGGTTAAGGGTGAGGGTTAAGGGTGAGGGTTAAGGGTTAAGGGTGAGGGTTAAAGGTGAGCGTTAAGGGTGAGGGTTAAGGGTGAGGGTTAAGGGTGAGGGTTAAGGGTGAGTGTTAAGGGTGAGGGTTAAGGGTGAGGGTTAAGGGTGAGGGTTAAGGGTTAAGGGTGAGGGTTAAGGGTGTGGGTTAAAGGTGAGGGTTAAGGGTGAGCGTTAAGGGTGAGGGTTAAGGGTGAGGGTTAAGGGTGAGGGTTAAGGGTGAGGGTTAAGGGTTAAGGGTGAGGGTTAAGGGTGTGGGTTAAAGGTGAGGGTTAAGGGTGAGCGTTAAGGGTGAGGGTTAAGGGTGAGGGTTAAGGGTGAGGGTTAAGGGTTAAGGGTGAAGGGTGAGGGTCAAGGGTGAGGTTAAGGGTGAGGGTTAAGGGTGAGGGTTAAGGGTGAGGGTTAAGGGTGAGGGTTAAGGGTTAAGGGTGAGAGTTAAGGGTGAGGGATAAGGGTAAGTGCGAGGGTTAAGGGTGAGGGTTAAGGGTTAACCCTCACCCTTAACCCTCACCCTTAACCCCCACCCTTAACCCTCACTCTTAACCCTCAGCCTTAACCCTCATCGTTATCCCTCACCCTTAACTCTCACCCTGAAACCTCACCCTTACGCCTCACCCTTAACCCTCACCCTTCACCCTTAACCCTCACCCTTAACCCTCACCCTTAACCCTTAACCCTCACCCTTAACCCTCCCCCATAACCCTCGCCCTTCCCCTTAACCCTCACCCTTCACCCTCAACCTTAACCCTCACCCTTAACCCTCACCCTTAACTCTCACCCTTCACCCTCACCCTTAACCCTCACCCTTAACCCTCACCCTTAACCCTCACCCTTAACCCTCACCCTTAACCCTCACCCTTAACCCTCACCGTTAACCCTCACTCTTAACCCTCAGCCTTAACCCTCACCCTTAACCCTCACCTTTAACCCTCACCCTTAACCCTCACCCTTAACCCTCACCCTTAACCTTCACCCTTAACCCTCACCCTTAACCCTCACCCTTAACCCTCACCCTTAACCCTCACCCTTATCCTTCACACATAACCCTCACCCTTAACGCTCTCCCTTAACCCTCACCCTTAACCTTCACCCTTTACCTCACCCTTAACCCTCACCCTTAACCCTCACCCTTAACCCTCACCCTTAACCCTCACCCTTAACCCTCACCCTTAACCCTCACCCTTAACCCTCACCCTTAACCCTCACCCTTTACCTCACCCTTAACCCTCACCCTTAACCCTCTCCCTTAACCCTCAAACTTATCCCTTAACCCTCACCCTTAACCCTCACCCTTAACCCTCACCCTTAACCCTTAACCCTCACCCTTAACACTAACCCTTAACCCTCACCCTTAACCCTCACCCTTAACCCTCACCCTTAACCCTCTCCCTTAACCCTCACCCTTAACCCTCACCCTTAACCCTCTCCCTTAACCCTCACCCTTAACCCTTAACCCTCACCCTTATCCCTCAGCCTTAACCCTCACCCTTAACCCTCACCCTTAACCCTCACCCTTAACCCTTAACCCTCACCCTTAACACTAACCCTTAACCCTCACCCTTAACCCTCACCCTTAACCCTCACCCTTAACCCTCACCCTTAACCCTCACCCTTAACCCTCACCCTTAACCCTCTCCCTTAACCCTCACCCTTAACCCTTAACCCTCACCCTTATCCCTCAGCCTTAACCCTCACCCTTAAACCTCACCCTTAACCCTCCCCTTAACCCCCTCCCTTAACCCTCACCCTTAACCTTCACCCTTAACCCTCACCCTTAAACCTCACCCTTAACCCTCACCGTTAACCCTCGCCCTTAACCCTCACCCTTAACCCTCACCCATAACCCTCACCCTTAACCCTTAACCCTCACCCATAACACTCACCCTTATCCCTCACCCTTAACCCTCACCCATTAACCCTCACCGTTAACACTCACCATTAACTCTCACCCTTAACCCTTTACCCTCACCCTTAAACCTCACCCTTAACCCTCAGCCTTAATCCTATCCCTTAACCCTTAACCCTCACCCTTAACCCTCACCCTTAACCCTCACCCTTAACCCTCACCCTTAACCCTCACCCTTAACCCTCGCCCTTAACCCTCGCCCTTAAACCTCACCCTTAACCCTCACCCTTAACCCTTAACGCTCACCCTTAACCCTCACTCTTAACCCTCACCCTTAACCCTCACCCTTAACCCTCACCCTTAACCCTCACCCTTAACCCTCACCCTTAACAATCACCCTTAACCCTCACCCTTCACCCTCACCCTTAACCCTCTCCCTTAACCCTCACCCTTAACCCTTAACGCTCACCCTTAACCCTCACTCTTAACCCTCACCCTTAACCCTCACCCTTAACCCTCACCCTTAACCCTCACCCTTAACCCTCACCCTTAACAATCACCCTTAACAATCAACCTTAACCAACACCCTTAACCCTTAACACTCACTCTTAACCCTCACCCTTAACCCTCACCCTGAACCCTCACCCTTAACTCTTAACACTCACCCTTAACCCTCACCCTTAACCCTTAACCCTCACCCTTAAACCTCACCCTTAACCCTCACCCTTAACCCTCACCCTTAACCCTCACCCTTCACCCTCACCCTTCACCCTCACCCCTCACCCTCACCCTTCACCCTCACCCTTAACCCTCTCCCTTAACCCTCGCCGTTAACCCTCGCCGTTAACCCTCGCCCTTAACCCTCGCCCGTAACCCTCGCCCTTAACCCTCACCCTTAACCCTCACCCTTAACCCTCACCATTGACCCTCACCCTTGACCCTCACCCTTGACCCTCACCCTTGACCCTCACCCTTGACCCTCACCCTTGACCCTCGCCCTTGACCCTCACCCTTGACCCTCACCCTTGACCCTCACCCTCGACCCTCACCCTCGACCCTCACCCTCGACCCTCACCCTCGACCCTCACCCTTGACCCTCACCCTTGACCCTCACCCTTGACCCTCACCCTTTACCCTCACCCTTAACCCTCACCCTTAACCCTCACCCTTAACCCTCACCCTTAACCCCCACCCTTAACCCTCACTCTTAACCCTCAGCCTTAACCCTCATCGTTATCCCTCACCCTTAACTCTCACCCTGAAACCTCACCCTTACGCCTCACCCTTAACCCTCACCCTTAACCCTCACCCTTAACCCTTAACCCTCACCCTTAACCCTCCCCCCATAACCCTCGCCCTTCCCCTTAACCCTCACCCTTCACCCTCAACCTTAACCCTCACCCTTAACCCTCACCCTTAACTCTCACCCTTCACCCTCACCCTTAACCCTCACCCTTAACCCTCACCCTTAACCCTCACCCTTAACCCTCACCCTTAACCCTTAACCCTCACCCTTAACCCTCACCCTTAACCCTCACCCTTAACCCTCACCCTTATCCTTCACACATAACCCTCACCCTTAACGCTCTCCCTTAACCCTCACCCTTAACCTTCACCCTTTACCTCACCCTTAACCCTCACCCTTAACACTCACCCTTAACCCTCACCCTTAACCCTTAACCCTCACCCTTAACACTAACCCTTAACCCTCACCCTTAACCCTCACCCTTAACCCTCACCCTTAACCCTCACCCTTAACCCTCACCCTTAACCCTCACCCTTAACCCTCTCCCTTAACCCTCACCCTTAACCCTTAACCCTCACCCTTATCCCTCAGCCTTAACCCTCACCCTTAACCCTCACCCTTAACCCTCACCCTTAACCCTTAACCCTCACCCTTAACACTAACCCTTAACCCTCACCCTTAACCCTCACCCTTAACCCTCACCCTTAACCCTCACCCTTAACCCTCACCCTTAACCCTCACCCTTAACCCTCTCCCTTAACCCTCACCCTTAACCCTTAACCCTCACCCTTATCCCTCAGCCTTAACCCTCACCCTTAAACCTCACCCTTAACCCTCCCCTTAACCCCCTCCCTTAACCCTCACCCTTAACCTTCACCCTTAACCCTCACCCTTAAACCTCACCCTTAACCCTCACCGTTAACCCTCACCCTTAACCCTCACCCTTAACCCTCACCCTTAACCCTCACCCTTAACCCTCTCCCTTAACCCTCGCCCTTAACCCTCACCCTTAACCCTCCCCCATAACCCTCGCCCTTCCCCTTAACCCTCACCCTTCACCCTCAACCTTAACCCTCACCCTTAACCCTCACCCTTAACTCTCACCCTTCACCCTCACCCTTAACCCTCACCCTTAACCCTCACCCTTAACCCTCACCCTTAACCCTCACCCTTAACCCTTAACCCTCACCCTTAACCCTCACCCTTAACCCTCACCCTTAACCCTCACCCTTATCCTTCACACATAACCCTCACCCTTAACGCTCTCCCTTAACCCTCACCCTTAACCTTCACCCTTTACCTCACCCTTAACCCTCACCCTTAACCCTCACCCTTAACCCTCACCCTTAACCCTTAACCCTCACCCTTAACACTAACCCTTAACCCTCACCCTTAACCCTCACCCTTAACCCTCACCCTTAACCCTCACCCTTAACCCTCACCCTTAACCCTCACCCTTAACCCTCTCCCTTAACCCTCACCCTTAACCCTTAACCCTCACCCTTATCCCTCAGCCTTAACCCTCACCCTTAACCCTCACCCTTAACCCTCACCCTTAACCCTTAACCCTCACCCTTAACACTAACCCTTAACCCTCACCCTTAACCCTCACCCTTAACCCTCACCCTTAACCCTCACCCTTAACCCTCACCCTTAACCCTCACCCTTAACCCTCTCCCTTAACCCTCACCCTTAACCCTTAACCCTCACCCTTATCCCTCAGCCTTAACCCTCACCCTTAAACCTCACCCTTAACCCTCCCCTTAACCCCCTCCCTTAACCCTCACCCTTAACCTTCACCCTTAACCCTCACCCTTAAACCTCACCCTTAACCCTCACCGTTAACCCTCACCCTTAACCCTCACCCTTAACCCTCACCCTTAACCCTCACCCTTAACCCTCACCCTTAACCCTCACCCTTAACCCTCACCCTTAACCCTCACCCTTAACCCTTAACCCTCACCCATAACACTCACCCTTATCCCTCACCCTTAACCCTCACCCATTAACCCTCACCGTTAACACTCACCATTAACTCTCACCCTTAACCCTTTACCCTCACCCTTAAACCTCACCCTTAACCCTCAGCCTTAATCCTATCACTTAACCCTTAACCCTCACCCTTAACCCTCACCCTTAACCCTCACCCTTAACCCTCACCCTTAACCCTCACCCTTAACCCTCACCCTTAACCCTCACCCTTAACCCTCACCCTTAACCCTCACCCTTAACCCTCACCCTTAACCCTCACCCTTAACCCTCACCCTTAACCCTCACCCTTAACCCTCACCCTTAACCCTCGCCCTTAACCCTCGCCCTTAAACCTCACCCTTAACCCTCACCCTTAACCCTTAACGCTCACCCTTAACCCTCACTCGTAACCCTCACCCTTAACCCTCACCCTTAACCCTCACCCTTAACCCTCACCCTTAACAATCACCCTTAACAATCAACCTTAACCAACACCCTTAACCCTTAACACTCACTCTTAACCCTCACGCTTTACCCTCACCCTTAACCCTCACCCTGAACCCTCACCCTTAACTCTTAACACTCACCCTTAACCCTCACCCTTAACCCTTAACCCTCACCCTTAAACCTCACCCTTAACCCTCACCCTTAACCCTCACCCTTAACCCTCACCCTTCACCCTCACCCTTCACCCTCACCCCTCACCCTCACCCTTCACCCTCACCCTTAACCCTCTCCCTTAACCCTCGCCGTTAACCCTCGCCGTTAACCCTCGCCCTTAACCCTCGCCCGTAACCCTCGCCCTTAACCCTCACCCTTAACCCTCACCCTTAACCCTCACCCTTGACCCTCACCCTTGACCCTCACCCTTGACCCTCACCCTTTACCCTCACCCTTAACCCTCACCCTTGACCCTCACCCTTAACCCTCACCCTTAACCCTCACCCTTAACCCTTAACCCTCACCCTTAACCCTCCCCCATAACCCTCGCCCTTCCCCTTAACCCTCACCCTTCACCCTCACCCTTAACCCTCACCCTTAACCCTTAACCCTCACCCTTAACACTCACCCTTCACCCTCACCCTTAACCCTCACCCTTAACTCTCACCCTTCACCCTCACCCTTAACAGACAACCCTCACCCTTAACCCTCACCCTTAACCCTCACCCTTAGCCCTGACCCTTAACCCTCACCCTTAACCCTTACCCTTAACCATCACCCTTAACCCTTAACCCTCACCCTTAACTCTCACCCTTAACACTATCCCTTAACCCTCACCCTTAACACTCACCCTTAACACTCACCATTAACCCTCCCCTTAACACACGCTAAACCCTTACCCTTAACCCTCTCCCTTAACCCTCACCCTTAACCCTCACCCTTAACCCTCACCCTTAACCCTCACTCTTACCCCTCAGCCTTAACCCTTAACCCTCACTCTTAACCCTCACCCTTAACCCTCACCCTTAATCCTCACCCTTAACCCTTAACCGTCACCTTAACCCTCACCCTTAACCCTCACCTTAACCCTCACCCTTAACCCTCACACTTAACCCTCACCCTTAACCCTCACCCTTAACCCTCACCCTTAACACTCACCCTTAACACTCACCATTAACCCTCCCCTTAACACACGCTAAACCCTCATCCTTAACCCTCACCCTTAACCCTCACCCTTAACCCTCACCCTTAACCCTCACCCTTAATCCTCTCCCCTAACCTTCACATATAACCCTCACCCTTGACCCACACCCTTAATCCGCACCCTTAACCCTCACCCTTAACCCTCACCCTTAACACTTAACCCTCACCCTTAACCCTCACCCTTAACCCTCATCCTTAACCCTCACCCTTAACCCTCACCATTAACCCTCACCCTTAACCCTCACCCATTCACCCTCACCCTTAACCCCCACCCTTAACCCTTACCCTTAACCCACACCCTAAACCCTCACCCTTAACCCTCACCCTTAACCCTCACCCTTAACCCTTAACCCTCACATTTAACCCTCACCCTTAACCCTCATCCTTAACCCTCACCCTTAACCCTCACCCTTAACCCTTAATCCTCACCCTTAACCCTCACCCTTAACCCTCATCCTTAACCCTCACCCTTAACCCTCACCATTAACCCTCACCCTTAACCCTCACCCATTCACCCTCACCCTTAACCCCCACCCTTAACCCTTACCCTTAACCCACACCCTTAACCCTCACCCTTAACCCTTACCCTTAACCCTCACCCTTAACCCTCACACTTAATCCGCACCCTTAACCCTTACCCTTAACCCTCACCCTTAAACCTCACCCTTAACCCTCACCCTTAATCCTTAACCCTCACCCTTAACCCTCACCCTTAACCCTCACACTTAATCCGCACCCTTAACCCTTACCCTTAACCCTCACCCTTACACCACACCCTTAACCCTCACCCTTAATCCTTAACCCTCACCCTTAACCCTCACCCTTAACACTCACCATTAACCCTCACCCTTAACCCTCACCATTAACCCTCACCCCGAACCCTCATTCTTAACCTTCACCCTTTACAGTCACCATTAACCCTCACCGTTAACCCTCACCCTTAACCCTCACACTTAACCCTCACCCTTAACCCTCACCCTTAACCCTCACCCTTAACCCTCACCCTTAACCCTAACCCTTAACCCTCACCCTTAACCCTCAACCTTAACCCTCACCCTTAACCCTCACCCTTAACCCTCACCCTTAACCCTCACCCTTAACCCTCACCCTTAACCCTCACCCTTAACCCTCACCTTAACCCTCACCCTTAACCCTCACACTTAACCCTCACCCTTAACCCTCACCCTTAACCCTCTCCCTTAACCTTCACATATAACCCTCACCCTTGACCCACACCCTTAATCCGCACCCTTAACCCTCACCCTTAACCCTCACCCTTAACACTTAACCCTCACCCTTAACCCTCACCCTTAACCCTCATCCTTAACCCTCACCCTTAACCCTCACCATTAACCCTCACCCTTAACCCTCACCCATTCACCCTCACCCTTAACGCCCACCCTTAACCCTTACCCTTAACCCACACCCTTAACCCTCACCCTTAACCCTCACCCTTAACCCTCACCCTTAACCCTTAACCCTCACATTTAACCCTCACCCTTAACCCTCACATTTAACCCTCACCCTTAACCCTCATCCTTAACCCTCACCCTTAACCCTCACACTTAATCCGCACCCTCACACCACACCCTTAACCCTCACCCTCACACCACACCCTTAACCCTCACCCTCACACCACACCCTTAACCCTCACCCTCACACCACACCCTTAACCCTCACCCTCACACCACACCCTTAACCCTCACCCTCACACCACACCCTTAACCCTCACCCTTAATCCTTAACCCTCACCCTTAACCCTCACCCTTAACACTCACCATTAACCCTCACCCTTAACCCTCACCATTAACCCTCACCCCGAACCCTCATTCTTAACCTTCACCCTTTACAGTCACCATTAACCCTCACCGTTAACCCTCACCCTTAACCCTCACACTTAACCCTCACCCTTAACCCTCACCCTTAACCCTCACCCTTAACCCTCACCCTTAACCCTAACCCTTAACCCTCACCCTTAACCCTCTCCCTTAACCCTCACCCTTAACCCTTAACCCTCACCCTTAACCCTCTCCCTTAACCCTCACCCTTAACCCTTAACCCTCACCCTTAACCCTCACCCTTAACCATCACCCTTAACCCTCCCCTTAACACTCACCCTTAACCCCCTCCCTTAACCCTCACCCTTAACCCTCACCCTTAACCCTCAACCTTATCCCTTAACCCTCACCCTTAACCCTCACCCTTAACCCTCACCCTTAACCCTCACCCTTAACCCTCACCCTTAACCCTCACCCTTAACCCTCACCCTTAACCCTCTCCCTTAACCCTCACCCTTAACCTTCACCCTTTACCTCACCCTTAACCCTCACCCTTAACCCTCACCCTTAACCTTCACCCTTAACCCACACCCTTAAACCTCACCCTTAACCCTCACCCTTAACCCTCACCCTTAACCCTTAACCCTCACCAATAACACTCACCCTTATCCCTCACCCTTAACCCTCACCCATTAACCCTCACCGTTAACCCTCACCATTAACTCTCACCCTTAACCCTTTACCCTCACCCTTAAACCTCACCCTTAACCCTCAGCCTTAATCCTAACCCTTAACCCTTAACCCTCACCCTTAACCCTCACTCTTAACCCTCACGCTTTACCCTCACCCTTAACCCTCACCCTGAACCCTCACCCTTAACTCTTAACCCTCACACTTAACCCTTACCCTTAACCCTTAACCCTCACCCTTAACCCTCACCCTTAACCCTCACCCTTAACCCTCACCCTTAACCCTCACCCTCACCCTTCACCCTCACCCCTCACCCTCACCCTTCACCCTCACCCTTAACCCTCTCCCTTAACCCTCGCCGTTAACCCTCGCCCTTAACCCTCGCCCGTAACCCTCGCCCTTAACCCTCACCCTTAACCCTCACCCTTAACCCTCACCCTTAACCCTCACCCTTGACCCTCACCCTTGACCCTCACCCTTGACCGTCACCCTTGACCCTCACCCTTGACCCTCACCCTTGATCCTCACCCTTGACCCTCACCCTTGACCCTCACCCTTGACCCTCACCCTCGACCCTCACCCTCGACCCTCACCCTCGACCCTCACAATTGACCCTCACCCTTGACCCTCACCCTTGACCCTCACCCTTGACCCTCACCCTTAACCCTCACCCTTAACCCTCACCCTTAACCCTCACCCTTAACCCTCACCCTTAACCCTCACCCTTAACCCTCACCCTTAATCCTCACCCTTAACCCTTAACCGTCACCTTAACCCTCACCCTTAACCCTCACCTTAACCCTCACCCTTAACCCTCACACTTAACCCTCACCATTAACCCTCACCCTTAACCCACTCCCTTAACCTTCACATATAACCCTCACCCTTGACCCACACCCTTAATCCGCACCCTTAACCCTCACCCTTAACTCTCACCCTTAATCCTTAACCCTCACCCTTAACCCTCACACTTAACCCTCATCCTTAACCCTCACCCTTAACCCTCACCATTAACCCTCACCCTTAACCCTCACCCATTTACCCTCACCCTTAACCCCCACCCTTAACCCTTACCCTTAACCCACACCCTTAACCCTCACCCTTAACCCTCACCCTTAACCATTAACCCTCACCTTTAACCCTCACCCTTAACCCTCATCGTTAACCCTCACCCTTAACCCTCACCCTTAACCCTCACCCTTAACCCTCACCCTTAACCCTCACACTTAACCCTCACCCTTAACCATCACCCTTAACCCTCACCCTTCACCCTCACCCTTAACCCTCACCCTGAACCCTCACCCGTAACCATTAACCCTCATCCTTAACCCCCACCCTTATCCCCCACCCTTAACCCTCACCCTTATCCCTCACCCTTAACCCTCACCCTTAACCCTCACCCTTCATCCTCCCCCTTAACCCTTAACCCTCACCCTTATCCCACACCCTTAACCCTCACTCTTAAGCCTCACCCTTAACCCTCACCCTTAACCCTCACCCTGAACCCTCACCCGTAACCATTAACCCTCATCCTTAACCCCCACCCTTATCCCCCACCCTTAACCCTCACCCTTAACCCTCACCCTTATCCCTCACCCTTAACCCTCACCCTTAACCCTCACCCTTCATCCTCCCCCTTAACCCTTAACCCTCACCCTTATCCCACACCCTTAACCCTCACTCTTAAGCCTCACCCTTAACCCACACCCTTAACCCTCACCAATAACCCTCACCCTTAACCCTCACCATTAACCATCACCCCTAACCCTCATTCTTAACCTTCACCCTTTACAGTCACCATTAACCCTCACCGTTAACCCTCACCCTTAACTCTCACACTTAACCCTCACCCTTAACCCTCACCCTTAACCCTCACACTTAACCCTCACCCTTAACCCTCACCCTTAACCCTCACTTTAATCCTCCCCCTTAACCCTTAACCCTCACCCTTAACCCTCACCCTTAACCCTCACCCTTAGCCCTGACACTTAACCCTCACCCTTAACCCTTACCCTTAACCATCACCCTTAACCATTAACCCTCACCCTGAACCCTCCCCTTAACACACGCTAAACCCTCACCCTTAACCCTCACCCTTAACCCTCACCCTTAACCCTCACCATTAACCCTCACTCTTAACCCTCAGCCTTAACCCTTAACCCTCACTCTTAACCCTCACCCTTAACCCTCACCCTTAATCCTCACCCTTAACCCTTAACCGTCACCTTAACCCTCACCCTTAACCCACACCTTAACCCTCACCCTTAACCCTCACACTTAACCCTCACCATTAACCCTCACCCTTAACCCACTCCCTTAACCTTCACATATAACCCTCACCCTTGACCCACACCCTTAATCCGCACCCTTAACCCTCACCCTTAACCCTCACCCTCAACTCTCACCCTTAACCCTTAACCCTCACCCTTAACCCTCACCCTTAACCCTCATCCTTAACCCTCACCCTTAACCCTCACCATTAACCCTCACCCTTAACCCTCACCCATTCACCCTCTCCCTTAACCCCCACCCTTAACCCTTACCCTTAACCCACACCCTTAACCCTCACCCTTAACCCTCACCCTTAACCATTAACCCTCACCTTTAACCCTCACCCTTAACCCTCATCGTTAACCCTCACCCTTAACCCTCACCCTTAACCCTCACCCTTAACCCTCACCCTTAACCCTCACACTTAACCCTCACCCTTCACCCTCACCCTTAACCCTCACCCTGAACCCTCACCCGTAACCATTAACCCTCATCCTTAACCCCCACCCTTATCCCTCACCCTTAACCCTCACCCTTATCCCTCACCCTTAACCCTTAACCCTCACCCTTATCCCACACCCTTAACCCTCACTCTTAAGCCTCACCCTTAACCCTCACCCATAACCATCACCAATAACCCTCACCCTTAACCCTCACCATTAACCCTCACCCCTAACCCTCATTCTTAACCTTCACCCTTTACAGTCACCATTAACCCTCCCCTTAACACACGCTAAACCCTCACCCTTAACCCTCACCCTTAACCCTCACACTTAACCCTCACCCTTAACCCTCACCCTTAACCCTCTCCCTTAACCTTCACATATAACCCTCACCCTTGACCCACACCCTTAATCCGCAACCCTTAACCCTCACCCTTAACCCTCACCCTTAACCCTCACCCTTAACCCTCACCCTTCACCCTCACCCTTAACCCTCACCCTGAACCCTCACCCGTAACCATTAACCCTCATCCTTAACCCCCACCCTTATCCCTCACCCTTAACCCTCACCCTTAACCCTCACCCTTCATCCTCCCCCTTAACCCTTAACCCACACCCTTAACCCTCACTCTTAAGCCTCACCCTTAACCCTCACCATTAACCCTCACCCCTAACCCTCATTCTTAACCATCACCCTTTACAGTCACCATTAACCCTCACCGTTAACCCTCACCCTTATCCCTCACCCTTAACCCTCACCCTTATCCCTCACCCTTAACCCTTAATCCTCACCCTTAATCCTCCCCCTTAACCCTTAACCCTCACCCTTATCCCTCACCATTAACCCTCCCATTAACACACGCTAAACCCTCACCCTTAACCCTCACCCTTAACCCTCACCCTTAACCCTCACCCTTAACCCTCACCCTTAACCCTCACCGTTAACCCTCACTCTTAACCCTCAGCCTTAACCCTTAACCCTCACTCTTAACCCTCACCCTTAACCCTCACCCTTAATCCTCACCCTTAACCCTTAACCGTCACCTTAACCCTCACCCTTAACCCTCACCTTAACCCTCACCCTTAACCCTCACACTTAACCCTCACCCTTAACCCTCACCCTTAACCCTCTCCCTTAACCTTCACATATAACCCTCACCCTTGACCCACACCCTTAATCCGCACCCTTAACCCTCACCCTTAACCCTCACCCTTAACACTTAACCCTCACCCTTAACCCTCACCCTTAACCCTCATCCTTAACCCTCACCCTTAACCCTCACCATTAACCCTCACCCTTAACCCTCACCCATTCACCCTCACCCTTAACCCCCACCCTTAACCCTTACCCTTAACCCACACCCTTAACCCTCACCCTTAACCCTCACACTTAACCCTCACCCTTAACCCTTAACCCTCACATTTAACCCTCACCCTTAACCCTCATCCTTAACCCTCACCCTTAACCCTCACCCTTAACCCTCATCCTTAACCCTCACCCTTAACCCTCACCCTTAACCCTCACCCTTAACCCTCATCCTTAACCCTCACCCTTAACCCCCACCCTTAACCCTCACCCTTAACCCTCACCCTTAACCCTCACCCTTAACCCTCACATTTAACCCTCACCCTTAACCCTCATCCTTAACCCTCACCCTTAACCCCCACCCTTAACCCTCACCCTTAACCCTCACCCTTAACCCTCATCCTTAACCCTCACCCTTAACCCTCATCCTTAACCCTCACCCTTAACCCTCACCCTTAACCCTTAATCCTCACCCTTAACCCTCACCCTTAACCCTCATCCTTAACCCTCACCCTTAACCCTCACCCTTAACCCTTAATCCTCACCCTTAACCCTCACCCTTAACCCTCATCCTTAACCCTCACCCTTAACCCTCACCCTTAACCCTTAATCCTCACCCTTAACCCTCACCCTTAACCCTCATCCTTAACCCTTATCCTTAACCCTCACCCTTAACCCTCACCCTTAACCCTTAATCCTCACCCTTATCCCTCACCCTTAACCCTCATCCTTAACCCTCACCCTTAACCCCCACCCTTAACCCTCACCCTTAACCCTCACCCTTAACCCTCACCATTAACCCTCACATTTAACCCTCACCCTTAACCCTCATCCTTAACCCTCACCCTTAACCCCCACCCTTAACCCTCACCCTTAACCCTCACCCTTAACCCTCATCCTTAACCCTCACCCTTAACCCTCATCCTTAACCCTCACCCTTAACCCTCACCCTTAACCCTTAATCCTCACCCTTAACCCTCACCCTTAACCCTCATCCTTAACCCTCACCCTTAACCCTCACCATTAACCCTCACCCTTAACCCTCACCCATTCACCCTCACCCTTAACCCCCACCCTTAACCCTTACCCTTAACCCTCACCCTTAACCCTCACCCTTAACCCTCACCCTTAACCCTCACCCATAACCCCCACCCTTAACCCTCACCCTTAACCCACACCCTTAACCCTCACCCTTAACCCTCACCCTTAAACCTCACCCTTAACCCTCACCCTTAATCCTTAACCCTCACCCTTAACCCTCACCATTAACCCTCACCCTTAACCCTCACCCTTCATCCTCCCCTTAACCCTTAACCCTCACACTTATCCCACACCCTTAACCCTCACTCTTAACCCTCACCCTTAACCCTCTCCCTTAACCCTCACCCTTAACCCTAACCCTTAACCCTCACCCTTAACCCTCACCCTTACACCACACCCTTAACCCTCACCCTTAATCCTTAACCCTCACCCTTAACCCTCACCCTTAACCCTCACCATTAACCCTCACCCTTAACCCTCACACTTAACCCTCACCCTTAACCCTCACCATTAACCCTCACCCTTAACCCTCACCCTTAACCCTCACACTTAACCCTCACCCTTAACCCTCACCCTTAACCCTCACACTTAACCCTCACCCTTAACCCTCACCCTTAACCCTCACCCTTAACCCTCACCCTTATCCCTCACCCTTAACCCTCATCCTTAACACTCACCCTGAACCCTCACCCGTAACCATTAACCCTCATCCTTAACCCCCACCCTTAACCCTCACACTTAACCCTCACCCTTAACCCTCACCCTTAACCCTCTCCCTTAACCTTCACATATAACCCTCACCCTTGACCCACACCATTAATCCGCAACCCTTAACCCTCACCCTTAACCCTCACCCTTAACCCTCACCCTTAACCCTCACACTTAACCCTCACCCTTAACCCTCACCCTTAACCCTCTCCCTTAACCTTCACATATAACCCTCACCCTTGACCCACACCCTTAATCCGCAACCCTTAACCCTCACCCTTAACCCTCACCTTTAACCCTCACCCTTAACCCTCACCCTTCACCCTCACCCTTAACCCTCACCCTGAACCCTCACCCGTAACCATTAACCCTCATCCTTAACCCCCACCCTTATCCCTGACCCTTAACCCTCACCCTTAACCCTCACCCTTCATCCTCCCCCTTAACCCTTAACCCACACCCTTAACCCTCACTCTTAAGCCTCACCCTTAACCCTCACCATTAACCCTCACCCCTAACCCTCATTCATAACCATCACCCTTTACAGTCACCATTAACCCTCACCGTTAACCCTCACCCTTATCCCTCACCCTTAACCCTCACCCTTATCCCTCACCCTTAACCCTTAACCATCACCCTTAACCCTTAACCCTCACCCTTAATCCTCCCCCTTAAACCTTAACCCTCACCCTTATCCCTCACCATTAACCCTCCCCTTAACACTCGCTAAACCCTCACCCTTAACCCTCACCCTTAACCCTCACCCTTAACCCTCACCCTTAACCCTCACCCTTAACCCTCACCGTTAACCCTCACTCTTAACCCTCAGCCTTAACCCTTAACCCTCACTCTTAACCCTCACCCTTAACCCTCACCCTTAATCCTCACCCTTAACCCTTAACCGTCACCTTAACCCTCACCCTTAACCCTCACCTTAACCCTCACCCTTAACCCTCACACTTAACCCTCACCCTTAACCCTCACCCTTAACCCTCTCCCTTAACCTTCACATATAACCCTCACCCTTGACCCACACCCTTAATCCGCACCCTTAACCCTCACCCTTAACCCTCACCCTTAACACTTAACCCTCACCCTTAACCCTCACCCTTAACCCTCATTCTTAACCCTCACCCTTAACCCTCACCATTAACCCTCACCCTTAACCCTCACCCATTCACCCTCACCCTTAACCCCCACCCTTAACCCTTACCCTTAACCCACACCCTTAACCCTCACCCTTAACCCTCACACTTAACCCTCACCCTTAACCCTTAACCCTCACATTTAACCCTCACCCTTAACCCTCATCCTTAACCCTCACCCTTAACCCTCACCCTTAACCCTTAATCCTCACCCTTAACCCTCACCCTTAACCCTCATCCTTAACCCTCACCCTTAACCCTCACCATTAACCCTCACCCTTAACCCTCACCCATTCACCCTCACCCTTAACCCCCACCCTTAACCCTTACCCTTAACCCTCACCCTTAACCCTCACCCTTAACCCTCACCCTTAACCCTCACCCATAACCCCCACCCTTAACCCTCACCCTTAACCCACACCCTTAACCCTCACCCTTAACCCTCACCCTTAAACCTCACCCTTAACCCTCACCCTTAATCCTTAACCCTCACCCTTAACCCTCACCATTAACCCTCACCCTTAACCCTCACCCTTCATCCTCCCCTTAACCCTTAACCCTCACACTTATCCCACACCCTTAACCCTCACTCTTAACCCTCACCCTTAACCCTCTCCCTTAACCCTCACCCTTAACCCTAACCCTTAACCCTCACCCTTAACCCTCACCCTTACACCACACCCTTAACCCTCACCCTTAATCCTTAACCCTCACCCTTAACCCTCACCCTTAACCCTCACCATTAACCCTCACCCTTAACCCTCACACTTAACCCTCACCCTTAACCCTCACCCTTAACCCTCACCCTTAACCCTCACCCTTAACCCTAACCCTTAACCCTCACCCTTAACCCTCTAGCTTAACCCTCACCCTTAACCCTCACCCTTAACCCTCACCCTTAACCCTCACCCTTAACCCTCACCCTTAACCCTCACACTTAATCCGCACCCTTAACACTTACCCTTAACCCTCACCCTTAACCCTCACCCTTAACCCTCAACCTTATCCCTTAACCCTCACCCTTAACCCTCACCCTTAACCCTCACCCTTAACCCTCACCCTTAACCCTCACCCTTAACCCACACCCTTAACCCTCACCCTTAACATTCACCCTTAACCCTCACCCTTAACATTCACCCTTAACCCACACCCTTAACCCTCACCCTTAACATTCACCCTTAACCCTCACCCTTAACCCTCTCCCTTAACCCTCACCCTTAACCCATAACCCTCACCCTTAACCCTCACCCTTAACCCACACCCCTAACCCTCACCCTTAACCCTCACCCTTAACCCTCTCCCTTAACCCTCACCCTTAACCCTTAACCCTCACCCTTAACCCTCCCCTTAAACCTCACCCTTAACCCTCCCCTTAAGACTCACCCTTAACCCCTTCCCTTAACCCTCACCCTTAACCTTCACCCTTAACCCTCACCCTTAAACCTCACCCTTAACCCTCACCGTTAACCCTCACCCTTAACCCTCACCCTTAACCCTCACCCTTAACCCTCACCCTTAACCCTCACCCTTAACCCTCACCCTTAACCCTCGCCCTTAACCCTCGCCCTTAAACCTCAGCCTTAACCCTCACCCTTAACCCTTAACGCTCACCCTTAACCCTCACTCTTAACCCTCACCCTTAACCCTCACCCTTAACCCTCACCCTTAACCCTCACTCTTAACCCTCACGCTTTACCCTCACCCTTAACCCTCACCCTGAACCCTCACCCTTAACTCTTAACCCTCACCCTTAACCCTCACCCTGAACCCTCACCCTTAACTCTTAACCCTCACCCTTAACCCTTAACCCTCACCCTTAACCCTCACCCTTAACCCTCACCCTTAACCCTCACCCTTAACCCTCACCCTTCACCCTCACCCCTCACCCTCACCCCTCACCCTCACCCTTAACCTCTCCCTTAACCCTCGCCCTTAACCCTCACCCTTAACCCTCACCCTTAACCCTCACCCTTAACCCTCACCCTTAAACCTCACCCTTGACCCTCACCCTTGACCCTCACCCTTGACCCTCACCCTCGACCCTCACCCTCGACCCTCACCCTCGACCCTCACCCTCGACCCTCACCCTCGACCCTCACCCTCGACCCTCACCTTTGACCCTCACCCTTGACCCTCACCCTTGACCCTCACCCTTGACCCTCACCCTTGACCCTCACCCTTAACCCTCACCCTTAACCCTCACCCTTAACCCTCACCCTTAACACTCACCCTTAACCCTCACCCTTAACCCTCACCCTCAACCCTCACCCTTAATCCTCACCCTTAATCCTCACCCTTAACCCTCACCCTTAACCCTTAACCCTCACCCTTAACACTCACCCTTAACCCTCACCCTTAACCCTCACCCTTAACCCTCACCCTTAACCCTCCACTTAACCCTTAACCCTCATCCTTATCCCTCACCCTTAAACCTCACCCTTAACCCTCACCCTTAACCCTTAACCCTCATCCTTAACCCTCACCCATAACCCTCACCCTTAACCCTCACCCTTAACCCTCACCCTTAACCCTCACCATTAACCCTCACCCTTAACCCTCACCCTTAACCCTCACCCTTAAACCTCACCCTTAACCCTCTCCCTTAACCCTCACCCTTAACCCTTAACCCTCACCCTTAACCCTCACCCATAACCCTCAACCTTAACCCTCACCCTTAACCCTCACCTTTAACCCTCACCCTTAATCCGCACCCTTAACCCTTCACCCTCACCCTTCACCCTCACCCTTAACCCTCACCCTTAACCCTCACCCTTAACCCTCACCCTTAACCCTCACCCTTATCCCTCACCCTTAACCCTCACCCTTAACCCTCACCCTTAACCCTCACCCTTAACCCTCACCCTTAACCCTCACCCTTAACCCTCACCCTTAACCGTCACCCTTAACCCTCACCCTTAACCCTCACCCTTAACCCTCACCCTTAACCCTCACCCTTAATCCTCACCCTTAACCCTCACCCTTAACCCTCACCCTTAACCCTCACCCTTAACCCTCACCCTTGACCCTCACCCTTGACACTCACCCTTGACCCTCACCCTTGACCCTCACCCTTGACCCTCACCCTTGACCCTCACCCTGGACCCTCACCCTCGACCCTCACCCTCGACCCTCACCCTCGACCCTCACCCTCGACCCTCACCCTTGACCCTCACCCTTGACCCTCACCCTTGACCCTCATCCTTGACCCTCACCCTTGACCCTCACCCTTAACCCTCACCCTTAACCCTCACCCTTAACCCTCACCCTTAACCCTCACCCTTAACCCTCACCCTTAACCCTCACCCTCAACCCTCACCCTTAATCCTCACCCTTAATCCTCACCCTTAACCCTCACCCTTAACCCTTAACCCTCACCCTTAACACTAACCCTTAACCCTCACCCTTAACCCTCACCCTTAACCCTCACCCTTAACCCTCCCCTTAACCCTTAACCCTCATCCTTAACCCTCACCCTTAACCCTCACCCTTAACCCTCACCCTTAACCCTTAACCCTCATCCTTAACCCTCACCCATAACCCTCACCCTTAACCCTCACCCTTAACCCTCACCCTTAACCCTCACCCTTAATCCTCACCCTTAACCCTCACCCTTAACCCTTAACCCTCATCCTTAACACTCGCCCTTACCCTCACCCTTAACCCTCACCCATTAACCCTCACCGTTAACCCTCACCATTAACTCTCACCCTTAACCCTTTACCCTCACCCTTAAACCTCAACCTTAACCCTCACCCTTAACCCTCACCCTTAACCCTCACCCATTAACCCTCACCGTTAACACTCACCCTTAACAATCACCCTTAACAATCAACCTTAACCAACACCCTTAACCCTCACCCTTAACCCTCAACCTTAACCCTCCCCTTAACCCTTAACCCTCATCCTTAACCCTCACCCTGAACCCTCACCCTTAACCATCACCCTTAACCCTCCCCTTAACCCTTAACCCTCATCCTTAACCCTCACCCTTAACCCTCACCCTTATCCCTCACCCTTAACCCTCACCCTTAACCCTCACCCTTAACCCTCACCCTTAACCCTCACCCTTAACCATCACGCTTAACCCTCACCCTTAACCCTCACCCTTAACCCGCACCCTTAACCCTCACCCTTAACCCTCACCCTTAACCCATAACCCTCACCCTTAACCCTCACCCTGAACCCTCACCCTTAACCCTCACCCTGAACCCTCACCCTTAACTCTTAACCCTCATCGTTAACCCTCACCCTTAACCCTCACCCTTAACCCTCACCCTTATCCCTCACCCTTAACCCTCACGCTTAACCCCCACCCTGAACCCTCACCCTTAACCCTCACCCTTAACCCACACCTTAACCCTCACCCTTAACCCTCACGCTTAACCCCCACCCTTAACCCTCACCCTTAACCCACACCCTTAACCGTCACCCTTATCCCTCACCCTTAACCCTCACCCTGAACCCTCACCCTTAACCCTCACCCTTAACCCTCACCCTTAACCCTCACCCTTAACCCTCACCCTTAACCATCACGCTTAACCCTCACCCTTAACCCTCACCCTTAACCCTCCCCTTAACCCTTAACCCTCACCCTTAACCCTCACCCTTAACCCTCACCCTTAACCCTCACCCTTAACCCTCACCCTTAACCGTTAACCCTCACCCTTAACCCTCACCCATAACCCTCACCCTTAACCCTCACCCTTAACCCTCACGCTTAACCCTCACCCTTAACCCTCACCCTTAACCCTCACCCTTAACCCTCACGCTTAACCCTCACCCTTAACCCTCACCCATAACCCTCACCATTAACCCTCACCCTTAACCCTCACACTTAATCCGCACCCTCAACCCTTAACCCTTACCCTTAACCCTCACCCTTAAACCTCACCCTTAACCCTCACCCTTAACCCTCACCCTTAACCCTCACCCTTAACCCGCACCCTTAACCCTCACCCTTAACCCTCACCCTTAACCCATAACCCTCACCCTTAACCCTCACCCTGAACCCTCACCCTTAACTCTTAACCCTCATCGTTAACCCTCACCTTTAACCCTCACCCTTAACCCTCACCCTTATCCCTCAACCTTAACCCTCACGCTTAACCCCCACCCTGAACCCTCACCCTTAACCCTCACCCTTAACCCACACCCTAAACCCTCACCCTTAACCCTCACGCTTAACCCCCACCCTTAACCCTCACCCTTAACCCACACCCTTAACCCTCACCCTTAACCCATAACACTCACCCTCAACCCTCACCCTGAACCCTCACCCTTAACTCTTAACCCTCATCGTTAACCCTCACCCTTAACCCTCACCCTTAACCCTCACCCTTATCCCTCACCCTTAACCCTCACCCTTATCCCTCACCCTTAACCCTCACGCTTAACCCCCACCCTGAACCCTCACCCTTAACCCTCACCCTTAACCCACACCCTTAACCCTCACCCTGAACCCTCACCCTTAACCATTAACCCTCATCCTTAACCCTCACCCTTATCCCTCACCCTTAACCATCACCCTTAACCCTCACCCTTAATCCTCCCCCTTAACCTTTAACCCTTACCCTTAACCCTCACCCTTAACCCTCACCCTTAACCCTCACCCTTAATCCTCCCCCTTAACCTTTAACCCTTACCCTTAACCCTCACCCTTAATCCTCCCCCTTAACCTTTAACCCTTACCCTTAACCCTCACCCTTAACCCTCACCCTTAACCCTCACCCTTAACCCTCACCCTTAACCCTCACCCTTAACCCTCACCCTTAACCCACACCCTTAACCCTCACCCTTAACACTCACTCTTAACCCTCACCCTTAACCCTCACCCTTAACCCGCACCCTTAACCCTCACCCTTAACCCTCACCCTTAACACATAACCCTCACCCTTAACACTCTGCCTGAACCCTCACCCTTAACTCTTAACCCTCATCGTTAATCCTCACCCTTAACCCTCACCCTTAACCCTCACCCTTATCCCTCACCCTTAACCTCACGCTTAACCCCCACCCTTAACCCTCACCCTTAACCCACACCCTTAACCCTCACCCTTAACCCTCACCCTTAACCCTCACCCTTAACCCTCACCCTTAACCCTCAACCTTAACCCTCACCCTGAACCCTCACCCTTAACCATTAACCCTCATCCTTAACCCTCACCCTTATCCCTCACCCTTAACCCTCACCCTTAACCCTCACCCTTAATCCTCCCCCTTAACCCTTAACCCTTACCCTTAACCCTCACCCTTAACCCTCACCCTTAACCCTCACCCTTAACCCTCACCCTTAACCCTCACCCATAACCCTCACCCTTAACCCTCACCCTTAACCCTCACCCTTAACACTCACTCTTAACCCTCACCCTTAACCCTCACCCTTAACCCTCACCCTTAACCCTCACCCTTAACCCTCACCCTTAACCCATAACCCTCACCCTTAACTCTTAACCCTCATCGTTAATCCTCACCCTTAACCATCACCCTTAACCCTCACCCTTATCCCTCACCCTTAACCCTCAAGCTTAACCCCCACCCTTAACCCTCACCCTTAACCCACACCCTTAACCCTCACCCTTAATCCTCACCCTTAACCCTCACCCTTAACCCTCCCCTTAACCATTAACGCTCACCCTTATCCCTCAACCTTAACCCTCACCCTGAACCCTCACCCTTAACCATTAACCCTCATCCTTAACCCTCACCCTTATCCCTCACCCTTAACCCTCACCCTTAACCCTCACCCTTAATCCTCCCCCTTGACCCTTAACCCTTACCCTTAACCCTCACCCTTAACCCTCACCCTTAACCCTCACCCTTAACCCTCACCCTTAACCCTCACGCTTAACCCTCACCCTTAACCCTCACCCTTAACAATCACCCTTAACCCTCACCCTTAACCCTCACCCTTAACCCACACCCTTAACGCTTAACCCTCACCCTTAACCCTCACCCTTTAACCTCACCCTTTACCCTCACCATTAACCCTCACCCTTAACCCTCACCAGTAACCCTCACCATTAACCCTCACCCTTAACCCTCACCCTTAACCCTCACCCTTAACCCTCACCATTAACCCTCACCCTTATCCCTCACCCTTAACCCTCACCCTTAACTCTCACCCTTAACACTCACCATTAACCCTCACCCTTAACCCTCACGCTTTACCCTCACCCTTAACCCTCACCCATAACCCTCACCCTTAACCCTCACCCTTAACCCTCACACTTAATCCGCACCCTTAACCCTTAACCCTTACCCTTAACCCTCACCCTTAACCCTCACCCTTAACCCTCACCCATAACCCTCACCCTTAACCCTCACCCATAACCCTCACCCTTAACCCTCACCCTTAACCCTCACACTTAATCCGCACCCTTAACCCTTAACCCTTACCCTTAACCCTCACCCTTAAATCTCATCCTTAACCCTCACCCTTAACCCACACCCTTAACCCTCACCCTTAACCCTCACCCTTAACCATCACCTTTAACCCTCACCCTTAACCAACACCCTTAACCCTCTCCCTTAACCCTCACCCTTAACCCTCACCATTCACCCTCACCCTTAACCCTCACCCTGAACCCTCATCCTTAACCCTCACCCTTAACCCTCACCCTTAACCCTCATCCTTATCCCTCACCCTTAACCCTCACCCTTAACCCGCACCCATAACCCTCACCCTTAACCCGCACCCTTAACCCGCACCCTTAACCCTCACCCTTAACCCGCACCCTTAACCCTCACCCTTAACCCTCACCCTTAACCCGCACCCTTAACCCTCACCCTTAACCCTCACCCTTAACCCATAACCCTCACCCTTAACCCTCACCCTGAACCCTCACCCTTAACTCTTAACCCTCATCGTTAACCCTCACCTTTAACCCTCACCCTTAACCCTCACCCTTATCCCTCAACCTTAACCCTCACGCTTAACCCCCACCCTGAACCCTCACCCTTAACCCTCACCCTTAACCCACACCCTAAACCCTCACCCTTAACCCTCACGCTTAACCCCCACCCATAACCCTCACCCTTAACCCACACCCTTAACCCTCACCCTTAACCCATAACCCTCACCCTTAACCCTCACCCTGAACCCTCACCCT
This sequence comes from Rhinoraja longicauda, assembly GCF_053455715.1. Taxonomy (NCBI): domain Eukaryota; kingdom Metazoa; phylum Chordata; class Chondrichthyes; order Rajiformes; family Arhynchobatidae; genus Rhinoraja; species Rhinoraja longicauda. Next base: position 20,140 of record NW_027602204.1, on the reverse strand, counting down.
TAACTCTTAACCCTCATCGTTAACCCTCACCCTTAACCCTCACCCTTAGCCCTCACCCTTATCCCTCACCCTTAACCCTCACCCTTATCCCTCACCCTTAACCCTCACGCTTAACCCCCACCCTGAACCCTCACCCTTAACCCTCACCCTTAACCCACACCCTTAACCCTCACCCTGAACCCTCACCCTTAACCATTAACCCTCATCCTTAACCCTCACCCTTATCCCTCACACTTAACCCTCACCCTTAACCCTCACCCTTAATCCTCCCCCTTAACCTTTAACCCTAACCCTTAACCCTCACCCTTAACCCTCACCCTTAACCCTCACCCTTAATCCTCCCCCTTAACCTTTAACCCTTACCCTTAACCCTCACCCTTAATCCTCCCCCTTAACCTTTAACCCTTACCCTTAACCCTCACCCTTAACCCTCACCCTTAACCCTCACCCTTAACCCTCACCCTTAACCCTCACCCTTAACCCTCACCCTTAACCCACACCCTTAACCCTCACCCTTAACACTCACTCTTAACCCTCACCCTTAACCCTCACCCTTAACCCGCACCCTTAACTCTCACCCTTAACCCTCACCCTTAACACATAACCCTCACCCTTAACCCTCTGCCTGAACCCTCACCCTTAACTCTTAACCCTCATCGTTAATCCTCACCCTTAACACTCACTCTTAACCCTCACCCATAACACTCACCCTTAACCCTCACCCTTAACCCTCACCCTTAACACTCACTCTTAACCCTCACCCTTAACCCTCACCCTTAACCCTCACGCTTAACCCCCACCCTTAACCCTCACCCTTAACCCACACCCTTAACCCTCACCCTTAACCCTCACCCTTAACCCTCACCCTTAACCCTCACCCTTAACCCTCAACCTTAACCCTCACCCTGAACCCTCACCCTTAACCATTAACCCTCATCCTTAACCCTCACCCTTATCCCTCACCCTTAACCCTCACCCTTAACCCTCACCCTTAATCCTCCCCCTTAACCCTTAACCCTTACCCTTAACCCTCACCCTTAACCCTCACCCTTAACCCTCACCCTTAACCCTCACCCTTAACCCTCACCCATAACCCTCACCCTTAACCCTCACCCTTAACCCTCACCCTTAACACTCACTCTTAACCCTCACCCTTAACCCTCACCCTTAACCCTCACGCTTAACCCCCACCCTTAACCCTCACCCTTAACCCACACCCTTAACCCTCACCCTTAACCCTCACCCTTAACCCTCACCCTTAACCCTCACCCTTAACCCTCAACCTTAACCCATAACCCTCACCCTTAACACTTAACCCTCATCGTTAATCCTCACCCTTAACCATCACCCTTAACCCTCACCCTTATCCCTCACCCTTAACCCTCACGCTTAACCCCCACCCTTAACCCTCACCTTAACCCACACCCTTAACCCTCACCCTTAATCCTCACCCTTAACCCTCACCCTTAACCCTCCCCTTAACCATTAACGCTCACCCTTATCCCTCAACCTTAACCCTCACCCTGAACCCTCACCCTTAACCATTAACCCTCATCCTTAACCCTCACCCTTATCCCTCACCCTTAACCCTCACCCTTAACCCTCACCCTTAATCCTCCCCCTTGACCCTTAACCCTTACCCTTAACCCTCACCCTTAACCCTCACCCTTAACCCTCACCCTTACCCCTCACCCTTAACCCTCATGCTTAACCCTCACCCTTAACCCTCACCCTTAACAATCACCCTTAACCCTCACCCTTAACCCTCACCCTTAACCCACACCCTTAACGCTTAACCCTCACCCTTAACCCTCACCCTTTAACCTCACCCTTTACCCTCACCATTAACCCTCACCCTTAACCCTCACCATTAACCCTCACCATTAACCCTCACCCTTAACCCTCACCCTTAACCCTCACCCTTAACCCTCACCATTAACCCTCACCCTTATCCCTCACCCTTAACCCTCACCCTTAACTCTCACCCTTAACACTCACCATTAACCCTCACCCTTAACCCTCACGCTTTACCCTCACCCTTAACCCTCACCCATAACCCTCACCCTTAACCCTCACCCTTAACCCTCACACTTAATCCGCACCCTTAACCCTTAACCCTTACCCTTAACCCTCACCCTTAACCCTCACCCTTAACCCTCACCCATAACCCTCACCCTTAACCCTCACCCATAACCCTCACCCTTAACCCTCACCCTTAACCCTCACACTTAATCCGCACCCTTAACCCTTAACCCTTACCCTTAACCCTCACCCTTAAATCTCATCCTTAACCCTCACCCTTAACCCACACCCTTAACCCTCACCCTTAACCCTCACCCTTAACCATCACCTTTAACCCTCACCCTTAACCAACACCCTTAACACTCTCCCTTAACCCTCACCCTTAACCCTCACCATTCACCCTCACCCTTAACCCTCACCCTGAACCCTCATCCTTAACCCTCACCCTTAACCCTCACCCTTAACCCTCATCCTTATCCCTCACCCTTAACCCTCACCCTTAACCTTTAACCCTTACCCTTAACCCTCACCCTTAATCCTCCCCCTTAACCTTTAACCCTTACCCTTAACCCTCACCCTTAACCCTCACCCTTAACCCTCACCCTTAACCCTCACCCTTAACCCTCACCCTTAACCCTCACCCTTAACCCACACCCTTAACCCTCACCCTTAACACTCACTCTTAACCCTCACCCTTAACCCTCACCCTTAACCCGCACCCTTAACTCTCACCCTTAACCCTCACCCTTAACACATAACCCTCACCCTTAACCCTCTGCCTGAACCCTCACCCTTAACTCTTAACCCTCATCGTTAATCCTCACCCTTAACACTCACTCTTAACCCTCACCCATAACACTCACCCTTAACCCTCACCCTTAACCCTCACCCTTAACACTCACTCTTAACCCTCACCCTTAACCCTCACCCTTAACCCTCACGCTTAACCCCCACCCTTAACCCTCACCCTTAACCCACACCCTTAACCCTCACCCTTAACCCTCACCCTTAACCCTTAACCCTCACCCTTAACCCTCACCCTTAACCCTCAACCTTAACCCTCACCCTGAACCCTCACCCTTAACCATTAACCCTCATCCTTAACCCTCACCCTTATCCCTCACCCTTAACCCTCACCCTTAACCCTCACCCTTAATCCTCCCCCTTAACCCTTAACCCTTACCCTTAACCCTCACCCTTAACCCTCACCCTTAACCCTCACCCTTAACCCTCACCCTTAACCCTCACCCATAACCCTCACCCTTAACCCTCACCCTTAACCCTCACCCTTAACACTCACTCTTAACCCTCACCCTTAACCCTCACCCTTAACCCTCACGCTTAACCCCCACCCTTAACCCTCACCCTTAACCCACACCCTTAACCCTCACCCTTAACCCTCACCCTTAACCCTCACCCTTAACCCTCACCCTTAACCCTCAACCTTAACCCATAACCCTCACCCTTAACTCTTAACCCTCATCGTTAATCCTCACCCTTAACCATCACCCTTAACCCTCACCCTTATCCCTCACCCTTAACCCTCACGCTTAACCCCCACCCTTAACCCTCACCTTAACCCACACCCTTAACCCTCACCCTTAATCCTCACCCTTAACCCTCACCCTTAACCCTCCCCTTAACCATTAACGCTCACCCTTATCCCTCAACCTTAACCCTCACCCTGAACCCTCACCCTTAACCATTAACCCTCATCCTTAACCCTCACCCTTATCCCTCACCCTTAACCCTCACCCTTAACCCTCACCCTTAATCCTCCCCCTTGACCCTTAACCCTTACCCTTAACCCTCACCCTTAACCCTCACCCTTAACCCTCACCCTTAACCCTCACCCTTAACCCTCATGCTTAACCCTCACCCTTAACCCTCACCCTTAACAATCACCCTTAACCCTCACCCTTAACCCTCACCCTTAACCCACACCCTTAACGCTTAACCCTCACCCTTAACCCTCACCCTTTAACCTCACCCTTTACCCTCACCATTAACCCTCACCCTTAACCCTCACCATTAACCCTCACCATTAACCCTCACCCTTAACCCTCACCCTTAACCCTCACCCTTAACCCTCACCATTAACCCTCACCCTTATCCCTCACCCTTAACCCTCACCCTTAACTCTCACCCTTAACACTCACCATTAACCCTCACCCTTAACCCTCACGCTTTACCCTCACCCTTAACCCTCACCCATAACCCTCACCCTTAACCCTCACCCTTAACCCTCACACTTAATCCGCACCCTTAACCCTTAACCCTTACCCTTAACCCTCACCCTTAACCCTCACCCTTAACCCTCACCCATAACCCTCACCCTTAACCCTCACCCATAACCCTCACCCTTAACCCTCACCCTTAACCCTCACACTTAATCCGCACCCTTAACCCTTAACCCTTACCCTTAACCCTCACCCTTAAATCTCATCCTTAACCCTCACCCTTAACCCACACCCTTAACCCTCACCCTTAACACTCACTCTTAACCCTCACCCATAACACTCACCCTTAACCCTCACCCTTAACCCTCACCCTTAACACTCACTCTTAACCCTCACCCTTAACCCTCACCCTTAACCCTCACGCTTAACCCCCACCCTTAACCCTCACCCTTAACCCACACCCTTAACCCTCACCCTTAACCCTCACCCTTAACCCTTAACCCTCACCCTTAACCCTCACCCTTAACCCTCAACCTTAACCCTCACCCTGAACCCTCACCCTTAACCATTAACCCTCATCCTTAACCCTCACCCTTATCCCTCACCCTTAACCCTCACCCTTAACCCTCACCCTTAATCCTCCCCCTTAACCCTTAACCCTTACCCTTAACCCTCACCCTTAACCCTCACCCTTAACCCTCACCCTTAACCCTCACCCTTAACCCTCACCCATAACCCTCACCCTTAACCCTCACCCTTAACCCTCACCCTTAACACTCACTCTTAACCCTCACCCTTAACCCTCACCCTTAACCCTCACGCTTAACCCCCACCCTTAACCCTCACCCTTAACCCACACCCTTAACCCTCACCCTTAACCCTCACCCTTAACCCTCACCCTTAACCCTCACCCTTAACCCTCAACCTTAACCCATAACCCTCACCCTTAACTCTTAACCCTCATCGTTAATCCTCACCCTTAACCATCACCCTTAACCCTCACCCTTATCCCTCACCCTTAACCCTCACGCTTAACCCCCACCCTTAACCCTCACCTTAACCCACACCCTTAACCCTCACCCTTAATCCTCACCCTTAACCCTCACCCTTAACCCTCCCCTTAACCATTAACGCTCACCCTTATCCCTCAACCTTAACCCTCACCCTGAACCCTCACCCTTAACCATTAACCCTCATCCTTAACCCTCACCCTTATCCCTCACCCTTAACCCTCACCCTTAACCCTCACCCTTAATCCTCCCCCTTGACCCTTAACCCTTACCCTTAACCCTCACCCTTAACCCTCACCCTTAACCCTCACCCTTAACCCTCACCCTTAACCCTCATGCTTAACCCTCACCCTTAACCCTCACCCTTAACAATCACCCTTAACCCTCACCCTTAACCCTCACCCTTAACCCACACCCTTAACGCTTAACCCTCACCCTTAACCCTCACCCTTTAACCTCACCCTTTACCCTCACCATTAACCCTCACCCTTAACCCTCACCATTAACCCTCACCATTAACCCTCACCCTTAACCCTCACCCTTAACCCTCACCCTTAACCCTCACCATTAACCCTCACCCTTATCCCTCACCCTTAACCCTCACCCTTAACTCTCACCCTTAACACTCACCATTAACCCTCACCCTTAACCCTCACGCTTTACCCTCACCCTTAACCCTCACCCATAACCCTCACCCTTAACCCTCACCCTTAACCCTCACACTTAATCCGCACCCTTAACCCTTAACCCTTACCCTTAACCCTCACCCTTAACCCTCACCCTTAACCCTCACCCATAACCCTCACCCTTAACCCTCACCCATAACCCTCACCCTTAACCCTCACCCTTAACCCTCACACTTAATCCGCACCCTTAACCCTTAACCCTTACCCTTAACCCTCACCCTTAAATCTCATCCTTAACCCTCACCCTTAACCCACACCCTTAACCCTCACCCTTAACCCTCACCCTTAACCATCACCTTTAACCCTCACCCTTAACCAACACCCTTAACACTCTCCCTTAACCCTCACCCTTAACCCTCACCATTCACCCTCACCCTTAACCCTCACCCTGAACCCTCATCCTTAACCCTCACCCTTAACCCTCACCCTTAACCCTCATCCTTATCCCTCACCCTTAACCCTCACCCTTAACCCGCACCCATAACCCTCACCCTTAACCCGCACCCTTAACCCGCACCCTTAACCCTCACCCTTAACCCGCACCCTTAACCCTCACCCTTAACCCTCACCCTTAACCCGCACCCTTAACCCTCACCCTTAACCCTCACCCTTAACCCTTAATCCTCACCCTTAACCCTCACCCTTAACCCTCACCCATAACCCTCACCCTTAACCCTCACCTTTAACCCTCAACCTTAACCCTCACCCTTAACCCTCACCCTTAACCCTCTCCCTTAACCCTCACCCTTAACCCTTAACCCTCACCCTTAACCCTCACCCTTAACCCTCGCCCTTAACCCTCACCCTTAACCCTTTACCTTCACCCTTAAACCTCACCCTTAACCCTCAGCCTTAATCCTCACCCTTAACCCTTAACGCTCACCCTTAACCCTCACCCTTAACCCTCACCCTTAACCCACACCCATTAACCCTCACCGTTAACCCTCACCCTTAACCCTCACCCTTAACCCTCACCCTTAACCCTCACCCTTAACCCTCACCCTTAACCCATAACCCTCACCCTTAACCCTCACCCTCAACCCATAACCATCACCCTTAACCCTCACCCTTAACCCTCACCATTAACCCTCACCATTAGCCCTCCCCTTAACCCTTAACCCTCACCCTTAACCCTCACCCCTCACCCTGAACCCTCACCCTTAACCATTAACCCTCATCCTTAACCCTCACCCTTATCCCTCACCATTAATCCTCACCCTTAACCCTCAACCTTAACCCTCACCCTTAACCCTCACCCTTAACCCTCACCCTTAACCCTCACCCTTAACCCTCACACTTAATCCGCACCCTTAACCCTCACCCTTAACCCTCACCCTTAACCCTCAGCCTTAACCCTCACCCTTAACCCTCACCTTTAACCCTCAACCTTAACCCTCACCCTTAACCCTTAACCCTCACCCTTAACGCTCACCCATAACCCTCACCCTTAACCCTCACCCTTATCCCTTAACACTCACTCTTAACCCTCACACTTAACCCTCACCCTTAACCCTCACCCTTAACCCTCACCCTTAACCCTCACCCTTAACCCTCACCCTTAACCCTCACCCTTAACCCATAACCCTCACCCTTAACCCTCACCCTTAACCCTCACCCTTAATCCTCCCCCTTAACGCTTAACCCTCACCCTTAACCCTCACCCTTAACCCTCACCCTTAACCCTCACCCTTAACCCTCACCCTTAACCCTCACTCTTAACCCTCACCCTTAACCCTCACCCATTAACCCTCACCGTTAACCCTCACCCTTAACCCTCACCCTTAACCCTCACCCTTAACCCTCACCCTTAACCCTCACCCTTAACCCTCCCCTTAACCCTTAACCCTCATCCTTAACCCTCACCCTTAACCCTCACCCTTAACCCTCACCCTTAACCCTCACCCATAACCCTCACCCTTAACCCTCCCCCTTAACACTCACCCATAACCCTCACCCTTAACCCTCACCCTTAACCCTCATTCTTAACCCTCACCCTTAACCCTCAGCCTTAACCCTCACACTTAATCCGCACCCTTAACCCTTACCCTTAACCCTCACCCTTAAACCTCACCCTTAACCCTCACCCTTCACCCTCACCCTTCACCCTCACCCTTCACCCTCACCCTTAACCCTCACCCTTCACCGTCACCCTTCACCCTCGCCCTTAACCCTCACCCTTCACCCTTACCCTTAACCCTCACCCTTAACCCTCACCCTTCACCCTCACCCTTCACCCTCACCCTTCACCCTCACCCTGAACCCTCAACCTGAACCCTCACCCTTAACCCTCATCCTTAACCCTCACCCTTATCCCTCACCCTTAACCCTCACCCTTAACCCTCAACCTTAACCCTCACCCTTACCCCTTAACCCTCACCCTTAACCCTCACCCTTAACCCTCACCCTTAACCCTCACCCTTAACCCTCACCCTTAACCTTCACCCTTAACCCTCACCCTTAACCCTCACCCTTAACCCTCTCCCTTAACCCTCACCCTTAACCATTAACCCTCTCCCTTCTCCCTCAACCTTAACCCTCACCCTTAACCCTCCCCATAACCCTCAACCTTAACCCTCCCCTTAACACTCACCCTTAACCCTCACCCTTAACATTCACCCTTAACCCTCACCCTTAACCCTCACCCTTAACCCTCACCCTTAACATTCACCCTTAACCCTCACCCTTAACCCTCACCCTTAACCCTCATCCTTAACCCTCACCCTTAACCCTCACCCTTAACATTCACCCTTAACCCTCACCCTTAACCCTCACCCTTAACCCTCACCCTTAACATTCACCCTTAACCCTCACCCTCAACCCTCACCCTTAACCCTCATCCTTTACCCTCACCATTAACCCTCACCCTTAACCCTCACTCTTAACCCTCACCCTTAACCCTCACCCTTAACCCTCACCCTTAACCCTCACCCTTAACCCACACCCTTAACCCCCACCCTTAACCCTCACCCTTAACCCTCACCCTTAACATTCACCCTTAACCCTCACCCTTAACCCTCACCCTTAACCCTCTTCCTTTACCCTCACCATTAACCCTCACCCTTAACCCTCACTCTTAACCCTCACCCTTAACCCTCACCGTTAACCCTCACCATTAACACTCACCCTTAATCCTCACCCTTAACCCTCAACCTTAACCCTCACCCTTAACCCTCAACCTTAACCCTCACCCTTAACCCTCAACCTTAACCCTCACCCTTAACCCTTAACCCACACCCTTAACGCTCACACATAACCCTCACCCTTAACCCACACCCTTAACCCTCACCCTTAACCCTCACCCTTAACCATCACCCTTAATCCTCACCCTTAACCCTTAACCCTCACCCTTAACCCACACCCTTAACCCTCACCCTTAACCCTTAACCCTCACCCTTAACCCACACCCTTAACCCTCACCCTTAACCCTCACCCTTAACCCTCCCCTTAAACCTCACCCTTAACCCTCCCCTTAACACTCACCCTTAACCTTCACCCTTTACCCTCACCCTTAACCCTCACCCTTAACCCTCACCCTTAACCCTCACCGTTAACCCTCACCCTTAACCCTCACCCTTAACCCTCACCCTTAACCCACACCCTTAACCCTCACCCTTAACCCTCACCCTTAACCCTCACCCTTAACCCTCACCCTTAACACTCACTCTTAACCCTCACGCTTAACCCTCACCCTTAACCCTCACCCTGAACCCTCACCCTTAACTCTTAACCCTCACCCTTAACCCTTAACCCTCACCCTTAACCCTCACCCTTAACCCTCACCGTTAACCCTCACCCTTAACCCTCACCCTTAACCCACACCCTTAACCCTCACCCTTAACCCTCACCCTTAACCCTCACCCTTAACCCTCTCCCTTAACTCTTAACCCTCACCCTTAACCCTTAACCCTCACCCTTATCCCTCAGCCTTAACCCTCACCCTTAACCCTCACCCTTAACCCTCACCCTTAACCCTCACCCTTAACCCTCACCCTTAACCCTCACCCTTAACCCTCACCCTTAACCCTCACCCTTAACCATCACCCTTAACCCTCACCCTTAACCCTCACACTTAACCCTCACCCTTAACCCTTAACCCTCACCCTTAACACTCACCCTTATCCCTCACCCTTAACCCTCACCCATTAACCCTCACCGTTAACCCTCACCCTTAACCCTCACCCTTAACCCTCACCCTTAACCCTCACCCTTAAACCTCACCCTTAACCCTCACCCTTATCCCTCACCCTTAACCCTCACCCTTAACCCTCACCCTTAACCATCACCCTTAACCCTCACCCTTAACCCTCACCCTTAACCCTCACCCTTAACCCTCACCCTTAACCCTCACCCTTAACCCTCACCCTTACCCATAACCCTCACCCTTAACCCTCACCCTTAACCCTCACCCTTAACCCTCACCCTTAACTCTCCCTTAACACTCTCCCTTAACCCTCACCCTTAACCCTCACCCTTAACCCTCACCCTTAACCCTCACCCTTCACCCTCACCCTTCACCCTCACCCTTCACCCTCACCCTTCCCCCTCACCCTTCACCCTCACCCTTCACCCTCACCCTTCACCCTCACCCTTCACCCTCACCCTTCACCCCCACCCTTCACCCTCACCCTTCACCCTCACCCTTCACCCTCACCCTTCACCCTCACCCTTAACCCTCACCCTTAACCCTTAAACCTCACCCTTAACCCTCAGCCTTAAACCTCTCCCTTAACCATTAACCCTCACCCTTAACCCTCGCCCTTATCCCTCGCCCTTAACCCTCGCCCTTAATCCTCGCCCTTAATCCTCACCCTTAACCCTCACCCTTAACCCTCACCCTTAACCCTCACCCTTAAACCTCACCCTTAACCCTCACCCTTATCCCTCACCCTTAACCCTCACCCTTAACCCTCACCCTTAACCCTCACCTTTAACCCTCACCCTTATCCCTCACCCTTAACCCTCACCCTTAACCCTCACCCTTAACCATCACCCTTAACCCTCACCCTTAACCCTCACCCTTAACCCTCAACCTTAACCCTTAACCCTCACCCTTAACCCTCACCCTCAACACCCACCCTCAACCCCCACCCTCAACCCCCACCCTCAACCCCCACCCTCAACCCCCACCCTCAACACCCACCCTCAACCCCCACCCTCAACCCCCACCCTCAACCCCCACCCTCAACCCCCACCCTCAACCCTCACCCTCAACCCTCACCATCAACCCCCACCTTCAACCCTCACCCTCAACCCTCACCCTCAACCCTCACCCTCAACCCTCACCCTCAACCCTCACCCTCAACCCTCACCCTCAACCCTCACCCTCAACCCTCACCCTCAACCCTCACCCTCAACCCTCACCCTCAACCCTCACCCTTAACCCTCACCCTTAACCCTTAACCCTCACCCTTAACACTCACCCTTATCACTCACCCTTAACCCTCACCCATTAACCCTCACCGTTAACCCTCACCATTAACTCTCACCCTTAACCCTTTACCCTCACCCTTAAACCTCACCCTTAACCCTCACCCTTAACCCTCGCCCTTAACCCTCGCCCTTAACCCTCGCCCTTAATCCTCGCCCTTAATCCTCACCCTTAAACCTCACCCTTAACCCTCACCCTTAACCCTTAACCCTCACCCTTAACCCTCACCCTTAACCCTCACCCTTAACCCTCACCCTTAACCCTCACCCTTAACACTTCACCCTCGCCCTTCACCCTCGCCCTTCACCCTCAACCCTCACCCTCAACCCTCACCCTCAACCCTCACCCTCAACCCTCACCCTCAACCCTCACCATCAACCCTCACCCTCAACCCTCAACCCTCACCCTCAAACCTCACCCTCAACCCTCACCCTCAACCCTCACCCTCAACCCTCACCCTCACCCTCAACCCTCACCCTTAACCCTCACCCTCAACCCTCAACCCTCAACCCTCACCCTCAACCCTCAACCCTCAACCCTCACCCTCAACCCTCACCCTCAACCCTCACCCTCAACCCTCACCCTCAACACTCACCCCTCACCCTTAACCCTCACCCTTAACCCTTAATCCTCACCCTTAACACTCACCCTTAACCCTCACCGTTAACCCTCACCATTTACTCTCACCCTTAACCCTTTACCCTCACCCTTAAACCTCAGCCTTAATCCTTAACCCTCACCCTTAACCCTCACCCCTTAACCCTCACCCCTTAACCCTCACCCCTTAACCCTCACCCTTCACCCTCACCCTTCACCCTCACCCTTCACCCTCACCCTTCACCCTCACCCTTCACCCTCACCCTTCACCCTCACCCTTAACCCTCACCCTTAACCCTCACCCTTAACCCTCACCCTTAACCCACACCCTTAACCCACACCCTTAACCCTCACCCTTAACCCTCACCCTTAACCCTCACCCTTAACCCTCACCCTTAACCCTCACCCTTAAGCCTCCCCCTTACCCTTATCCCTCACCCTTAACCCTCACCCTTAACCCTCACCCTTAACCCACACCCTTAACCCACACCCTTAACCCTCACCCTTAACCCTCACCCTTAACCCTCACCCTTAACCCTCACCCTTAACCCTCACCCTTAACCCACACCCTTATCCCTCACCCTTAACCCTCACCCTGAACCCTCACCCTTAACCATTAACCCTTAACCCTTAACCCTTAACCCTTAACCCTTAACCCTCACCCTTAACCCTCACCCTTAACCCTCACCCTTAACCCTCACCCTTAACCCTCACCCTTAACCCTCACCCTTAACCCTCACCCTTAACCCACACCCTTAACCCACACCCTTAACCCACACCCTTAACCCTCACCCTTAACCCTCATCCTTAACCCTCACCCTTATCCCTTAACCCTCACCCTTAACCCTCACCCTTAACCCTCACCCTTAACCCTCAACTTTAACCCTCATCCTTAACCAACACCCTTAACCCTCACCCTTAACCCTCACCCTTAACCCTCACCATTAACCCTCACCCTTAACCCTCACCCTTAACCCTCACGCTTAACCCCCACCCATAACCCTCACCCTTAACCCGCACCCTTAACCCTCACCCTTAACCCTCACCCTTTACCCTTAACCCCCACCCTTAACCCTCACCCTTAACCCTCACCCATAACCCTCACCCTTAACCCTCACCCTTAACCCTCACCCTTAACCCTCACATTTAACCCTCACCTTTAACCCTCAACCTTAATCCTCAACCTTAACCGTCACCCTTAACCCTCACCCTTAACCCTCACCCTTAACCCTCACCCTTAACCCTCACCCTTAACCCTCACCCTTAACCCTCACCCTTAACCCGCACCCTTAACCCTCACCCTTAACCCTCACCCTTAACCCTCCCCTTAACCCTTAACCCTCATCCTTAACCCTCACCCTTAACCCTCACCCTTAACCCTCACCCTTAACCCTCACCCTTAACCCTCACCCTTAATCCGCACCCTTAACCCTTAACCCTTGCCCTTAAACCCTCGCCCTTGACCCTCGCCCTTGACCCTCGCCCTTGACCCTCGCCCTTGACCCTCACCCTTGACCCTCACCCTTGACCCTCACCCTTGACCCTCACCCTTGACCCTCACCCTTGACCCTTAACCCTCACCCTTAACTCTCACCCTTAACCCTCACCCTTAACCCTCCCCCTTAACCCTCACCCTTAACTCTCACCCTTAACCCTTAACCCTCACCCCTCACCCTTAACCCTCCCCTTAACCCTCACCCTTAACCCTCACCCTCAACCCTCACCCTCAACCCTCACCCTCAACCCTCAACCTTAACCCCCACCCTTATCCTTCACCCATAACCCTCACCCTTAACCCACACCTTTCACCCTCTCCCTTCACCCTCAACCCTCACCCTCACCCCTCACCCTCAACCCCCACCCTCAACCCCCACCCTCAACCCCCACCCTCAACCCCCACCCTCAACACCCACCCTCAACCCCCACCCTCAACCCCCACCCTCAACCCCCACCCTCAACCCCCACCCTCAACCCCCACCCTCAACCCCCACCCTCAACCCCCACCCTCAACCCCCACCCTCAACCCCCACCCTCAACCCTCACCCTCAACCCTCACCCTCAACCCCCACCTTCAACCCTCACCCTCAACCCTCACCCTCAACCCTCACCCTCAACCCTCACCCTCAACCCTCACCCTCAACCCTCACCCTCAACCCTCACCCTCAACCCTCACCCTCAACCCTCACCCTCAACCCTCACCCTCAACCCTCACCCTTAACCCTCACCCTTAACCCTTAACCCTCACCCTTAACACTCACCCTTATCACTCACCCTTAACCCTCACCCATTAACCCTCACCGTTAACCCTCACCATTAACTCTCACCCTTAACCCTTTACCCTCACCCTTAAACCTCACCCTTAACCCTCACCCTTAACCCTCGCCCTTAACCCTCGCCCTTAACCCTCGCCCTTAATCCTCGCCCTTAATCCTCACCCTTAAACCTCACCCTTAACCCTCACCCTTAACCCTTAACCCTCACCCTTAACCCTCACCCTTAACCCTCACCCTTAACCCTCACCCTTAACCCTCACCCTTAACCCTTCACCCTCGCCCTTCACCCTCGCCCTTCACCCTCAACCCTCACCCTCAACCCTCACCCTCAACCCTCACCCTCAACCCTCACCCTCAACCCTCACCATCAACCCTCACCCTCAACCCTCAACCCTCACCCTCAAACCTCACCCTCAACCCTCACCCTCAACCCTCACCCTCAACCCTCACCCTCACCCTCAACCCTCACCCTTAACCCTCACCCTCAACCCTCAACCCTCAACCATCACCCTCAACCCTCAACCCTCAACCCTCACCCTCAACCCTCACCCTCAACCCTCACCCTCAACCCTCACCCTCAACCCTCACCCCTCACCCTTAACCCTCACCCTTAACCCTTAATCCTCACCCTTAACACTCACCCTTAACCCTCACCGTTAACCCTCACCATTTACTCTCACCCTTAACCCTTTACCCTCACCCTTAAACCTCAGCCTTAATCCTTAACCCTCACCCTTAACCCTCACCCCTTAACCCTCACCCCTTAACCCTCACCCCTTAACCCTCACCCTTCACCCTCACCCTTCACCCTCACCCTTCACCCTCACCCTTCACCCTCACCCTTCACCCTCACCCTTCACCCTCACCCTTCACCCTCACCCTTCACCCTCACCCTTCACCCTCACCCTTAACCCTCACCCTTAACCCACACCCTTAACCCACACCCTTAACCCTCACCCTTAACCCTCACCCTTAACCCTCACCCTTAACCCTCACCCTTAACCCTCACCCTTAACCCTCACCCTTAACCCTCACCCTTAATCCTCCCCCTTACCCTTATCCCTCACCCTTAACCCTCACCCTTAACCCTCACCCTTAACCCACACCCTTAACCCACACCCTTAACCCTCACCCTTAACCCTCACCCTTAACCCTCACCCTTAACCCTCACCCTTAACCCTCACCCTTAACCCACACCCTTATCCCTCACCCTTAACCCTCACCCTGAACCCTCACCCTTAACCATTAATCCTTAACCCTTAACCCTTAACCCTTAACCCTTAACCCTCACCCTTAACCCTCACCCTTAACCCTCACCCTTAACCCTCACCCTTAACCCTCACCCTTAACCCTCACCCTTAACCCACACCATTAACCCACACCCTTAACCCACACTCTTAACCCTCACCCTTAACCCTCACCATTAACCCTCACCATTAACCCTCACCCTTAACCCTCATCCTTAACCCTCACCCTTATCCCTTAACCCTCACCCTTAACCCTCACCCTTAACCCTCACCCTTAACCCTCAACTTTAACCCTCATCCTTAACCAACACCCTTAACCCTCACCCTTAACCCTCACCCTTAACCCTCACCATTAACCCTCACCCTTAACCCTCACCCTTAACCCTCACCCTTAACCCGCACCCTTAACCCTCACCCTTAACCCTCACCCTTTACCCTTAACCCTCACCCTTAACCCTCACCCTTAACCCTCACCCATAACCCTCACCCTTAACCCTCACCCTTAACCCTCACCCTTAACCCTCACATTTAACCCTCACCTTTAACCCTCAACCTTAATCCTCAACCTTAACCGTCACCCTTAACCCTCACCCTTAACCCTCACCCTTAACCCTCACCCTTAACCCTCACCCTTAACCCTCATCCTTAACCCTCAACCTTAACCCTCATCCTTAACACTCACCCTTAACACTCACCATTAACCCTCACCCTTAACCCTCACCCTTAACCCTCACCCATAACCCTCACCCTTAACCCTCACACTTAATCCGCACCCTTAACCCTTAACCACCACCCTTAACCCTCACCCTTAACCCACACCCTTAACCCTCACCCTTAACCCTCACCCTGAACCCTCACCCCTAACCATTAACCCTCATCCTTAACCCTCACCCTTCTCCCTCACCCTTAACCCTCCCCCTTAATCCTCCCCCTTAACCCTTAACCCTTAACCCTCACCCTTAACCCTCACCCTTAACCCTCACCCTTAACCCTCACCCTTAACCCTCACCCTTAACCCTCACCCATTCACCTTCACCCTAAACCCTCACCCTGAACCCTCACCCTTAACTCTTAACCCTCACCCTTAACCCTCACCCTTAACCCACACCCTTAACCCACACCCTTAACCCACACCCTTAACCCACACCCTTAACCCTCACCCTTAACCCTCAACCTTAACCCTCATCCTTAACCAACACCCTTAACCCTCACCCTTAACCCTCACCATTAACCCTCACCCTTAACCCTCACCCATTCACCTTCACCCTAAACCCTCACCCTGAACCCTCACCCTTAACTCTTAACCCTCACCCTTAACCCTCACCCTTAACCCTCACCCTTAATCCTCATCCTTATTCCTCACCCTTAACCCTCACGCTTAACCCCCACCCTTAACCCTCACCCTTAACCCGCACCCTTAACCCGCACCCTTAACCCTCACCCTTAACCCTCACCCTTAACCCTCACCCTTAACCCTCACCCTTAACCCTCACCCTTAACCCTCACCCTTAACCCTCACCCTTAACCATCAACCTTAACCCTCACCCTTAACCCTCACCCTTAACCCTCACCCTTAACCCTCACCCTTAACCCTTAACCCTCACCCTTAACCCTCACCCTTAACCCTCACCCTTAACCCTCACCCTTAACCCTCACCCTTAACCCTCACCCTTAACCCTTAACCCTCACCCTTAACCCTCACCCTTAACCCTCACCCTTAACCCTCACCCTTAACCCTTTACCTTCACCCTTAAACCTCACCCTTAACCCTCAGCCTTATTCCTCACCCTTAACCCTTAACGCTCACCCTTAACCCTCACCCTTAACACTCACCCTTAACCCTCACCCTTAACCCTCACCCTTAACCCTCACCCATTAACCCTCACCGTTAACCCTCACCCTTAACAATCACCCTTAACCCTCACCCTTAACCCTCACCATTATCCCTTAACACTCACTCTTAACCCTCACACTTAACCCTCACCCTTAACCCTCACCCTTAACCCTCACCCTTAACCCATAACCCTCACCCTTAACCCTCACCCTTAACCCATAACCCTCACCCTTAACCCTCACCCTTAACCCTCACCATTAACCCTCCCCTTAACCCTTAACGCTCACCCTTAACCCTCACCCTTAACCCTCACCCTTAACCCTCACCCTTAACCCTCACCCCTCACCCTGAACCCTCACCTTTAACCATTAACCCTCATCCTTAACCCTCACCCTTATCCCTCACCCTTAACCCTCACCCTTAATCCTCACCCTTAACCCTCACCCTTAACCCGCACCCTTAACCCTCGCCCGTTAACCCTCGCCCGTTAACCCTCGCCCTTTAACCCTCGCCCGTTAACCCTCGCCCTTAACAATCGCGCTTGACCCTCGCCCTTGACCCTCGCCCTTGACCCTCGCCCTTGACCCTCGCCCTTGACCCTCGCCCTTGACCCTCGCCCTTGACCCTCGCCCTTGACCCTCGCCCTTGACCCTCACCCTTGACCCTCACCCTTGACCCTCACCCTTGACCCTCACCCTTGACCCTCACCCTTGACCCTCACCCTTGACCCTCACCCTTGACCCTCACCCTTGACCCTCACCCTTGACCCTCACCCTTGACCCTCACCCTTGACCCTCACCCTTGACCCTCACCCTTGACCCTCACCCTTAACCCTCACCCTTAACCCTCAACCCTCACCCTCATCCCTCACCCTTAACCCTCACCCTTAACCCTCACCCTTAACCCACACCCTTCACCCTCACCCTTCACCCTCAACCCTCAACCCTCACCCTCAACCCTCAACCCTCACCCTCAACCCTCACCCTCAACCCTCACCCTCAACCCTCACCCTCAACCCTCACCCTCAACCCTTAACCCTCACCCTTAACCCTCACCCTTAACCCTCACCCTTAACCCTCACCCTTAATCCTCACCCTTAATCCTCACCCTTAACCCTTAACCCTCACCCTTAACCCTCACCCTTAACCCTCACCCATTAACCCTCACCGTTAACCCTCACCATTAACTCTCACCCTTAACCCTTTACCCTCACCCTTAATCCTCTCCCTTAACCCTTAACCCTCACCCATTAACCCTCACCCTTAACCCTCAACCCTCACCCTCAACCCTCACCCTCAACCCTCACCCTCAACCCTCACCCTCAACCCTCACCCTCACCCTCAACCCTCACCGTTAACCCTCACCCTTAACCCTCACCCTTAACCCTTAACCCTCACCCTTAACACTCACCCTCAACCCTCACCCTCAACCCTCACCCTCAACCCTCACCCTCAACCCTCACCCTTAACCCTCACCCTTAACCCTCACCCTTAACCCTCACCCTTAACCCTAACCCTCAACCCTCACCCTCAACCCTCACCGTTAACCCTCACCTTTAACACTCACCCTTAACCCTCACCCTTAACCCTCACCATTTACTCTCACCCTTAACCCTTTACCCTCACCCTTAAACCTCAGCCTTAATCCTTAATCCTCACCCATTAACCCTCACCCCTTAACCCTCACCCCTTAACCCTCACCCTTAACCCTCACCCTTAACCCTCACCCTTAACCCTCACCCTTAACCCTCACCCTTAACCCTTAACCCTCACCCTTAACACTCACCCTTAACCCTCACCCTTAACCCTCACCCTTAACCCTCACCCATTAACCCTCACCCATTAACCCTCACCGTTAACCCTCACCATTAACTCTCACCCTTAACCCTTTACCCTCACCCTTAAACCTCACCCTTAACCCTCAGCCTTAATCCTCTCCCTTAACCCTTAACCCTCAACCTTAACCCTCACCCTTAACCCTCACCCTTAACTCTCACCCTTAACCCTCACCCTTAACAATCAACCTTAACCAACATCCTTAACCCTCACCCTTAACCCTCACCCTTAACCCTCCCCTTAATCCTTAACCCTCACCCTTAACCCTGACCCTTAACCCTCACCCTTAACCCCTAACCCTCACCCTTAACCCTCACCCTTAACCCTCACCCTCAACCCTCACCCTTAACCCTCACCCTTAACCCTCACCCTTAACCCTCACCCTTAACCCTCACACTTAATCCGCACCCTTAAACCTCACCCTTAAACCTCACCCTTAACCCTCACCCTTAACCCTCACCCTTAACCCTCACCCTTAACCCTCACCCTTATCCTTCACCCTTAACCCTCACCCTTATCCTTCATCCTTAACCCACACCCTTAACCCTCACCCTTAACCCTCACCTTTAACCCTCACCCTTAGCCACAATATTAAACTCTACTTTCCCTTTAACAGCAGCCAACTACAATTACTTTAACCGCGGAACATGGCTATGTTTAAACACAAAGTGCTGGAGGCATTCAGCAGTTCAGGCACAATCCGCCTGACCGCAAGTGGAATGGAGAGATGACACCTCAGATCAGGAACTTCCCTCAGACTGATGAAAGAGAGTGAAAAGAGGCAGAGGCACCCAGGACAAAGCCAGCAAGTAAATGGGTGGATAGGTGTGAGGGGTGATGTGCATACGGATGGAGTCAGTGCCAAAGGCTCAAGGTGAAAGGGACAAAATGCCAAATAAGGGGAGCATTGAGCGTACATCAGAAAGGAAAGGACCAGGGTTAGTGAGGTTAGCCGGGTTAGTGAGGTTAGCTGGGTTAGTGAGGTTAGCCGGGTTAGTGAGGTGGTGGGGAATGTGCACACCAGGGTG
>NW_027602203.1:0-45000 GCF_053455715.1 Rhinoraja longicauda | reverse complement strand
ACAAGCTGAAAACTAAATCCTTGCTGAAAACTAAATCCTTTTCTGTAAACTTTTGGAAACAAATGTAGCCCCTTGAAGAAAAGGGTTAGAAATGAAAAATTTAAACTTTAATATCTCTCTAGCTTTAAAAAGGTAGCTTCAATTTGAACGAAAGTACTTACAATAGTTGCCCAGGTTAATGGTGAATACGGCGGTACAAAAATCGTAGCGCTTTGGTGTACCGTCTAGGAGGAGTAGGGTTTGTAAGTAATCTTCCGTACATACACATATACATACATACATACGGAATGTTGGACCGCAGAGTTTTAGTATTATATAGATAGATAGATAGATAGATAGATAGAAGATAGATAGATAGATAGATAGATATAGATAGATATATTCTGATCCTTACATCTATTTGTCCATGACAGAGTCATGAATTATGAAATAGCCATTTGCTTCACAATTTCTTCACCATTAAACATCAGAGTGTAGTTTTAAATAGAAATACTTCACACATCATTCATTGTTAACCTATTGCACCATAATGAGTAACATGAGCACTGATAACAAAAATCTCATTGCTGTGGTATGATTATCAGTCAACATCTATAACAAACTCGTCACAGTTCCTCATCACAGCTTCTTGCTGTCAGCTATCTCCCCGTTCTTATTTTTCTTCACAGTTTGAAAGTAATGTGTTATAAAAACTAACACTTTTATCCACTGGGACAAATAATATGCAACTTTTCCATTTGCACAATGGCTAGCTTTCACGGTTTTAGAGAGGCAGGTTTAGCATCAATGCCCTTTTAAATCAAAGCATAAGAATTAACAAATGGCATTTTAAAACTGTTTTCCAAGTTCCACTGCTGATAGCATTATTTTAAAGTCTGGCTTTGAGAGATTACCAAGTTCAACGGTGTGGCAAAGCTGCATTAAAATATGTACCAAGAAGCAATATTTTCTCTTTGTCAAATAAATATGTCTTTTTTCCACTTTCACTCAAAAGAAACATATGGGGTGTGAAATTCGACAAAGGCAACTGTGCATCAGGAAACTCATTTTTACACCTGGCCTGATTTTCTCAGTTTAAAATGTAGTTTCAGTTCCGTGGTTTTGAATGCACTTTTCCCAATTTTGATACTGAAAAAGTGCACTAATTGATAAACCATGTTTTTAGGAACACTTCAAGCATTCTCAGTCTAAATGTGTGAAAATACACTAATCCTTCTCTGAAGTATAAAACGTTTGCATTGATTGGCAATTAAGGAAATCATAATTTCCTTTCAATTTCCAAAGAAGAAATTTCAGTGTATCCTGTGTGATCACGTCCACATCTCTTCCAAAGGAATTAAATGCAGATGCTGAGAGCTCTTTCTTAATGAGTAATCTGCCTACAGACGGGAAGTGACACAGCTGTCGTCCTGGTGCCATCACAACAACCTGGAGCTCAATGCTCTTAAGACAGTGGAACTAATTGTAGACTTTCGAAAAGCTCCCCCTCCCCTCCCCCCACTCACCATCAACAACACCACAGTCAGATCTATAGAGTCATTTAAGTTCCTTGGAACCATCATCTCCAGGGCCCTTAAATGGGGGGCCACCATCGACTCCACAGTCAAAAAAGCCCAACAGAGGATGTACTTCCTGCGGCAGCTGAGGAAACACAATCTGCCACAGGCAATGATGGTCCAATTCTATACTGCTATTGTAGAGTCTGTCCTCACCTTCTCCATCATGGTCTGGTTTGGCTCAGCCACCAAGCACGACATCCGGAGGCCGCAACGGATCGTTCGATCAGCTGAGAAGGTTGTTGGCTGCAACCTTCCCTCCATTGACGAACTGTACACTGCAAGGGCCAGGATGCATGCGGGCAGGATTACCTCTGACTCCTCTCACCCTGGCCACAAACTCTTTGAAGCACTTCCCTCTGGAAGGCGACTCCGGACTGTCAAAGCTGCCACAGCCAGACATAAAAACAGCTATTTTCCGCGAATAGTAGCTCCGTCAATAACAAAAAGTCTGTCGTCTGTTTGCTCTGGTTTATTTCACTCACATGTTTAAACTGTAATGTTGTATTCTTAATGTTTTAATGTTTTATGCTTTATTCTTAATTGTTTATCATCATATCATATCATATCATCATATCATATATATATAGCGCGGAAACAGGCCTTTTTCGGCCCACCAAGTCCGCGCTGCCCAACGATCCCCGCACATTAACACTATCCTACACCCACTAGGGACAATTTTTTTTACATTTACCCAGTCAATTAACCTACATACCTGTACGTCTTTGGAGTGTGGGAGGAAACCGAAGATCTCGGAGAAAACCCACGCAGGTCACGGGGAGAACATACAAACTCCTTACAGTGCAGCACCCGTAGTCAGGATCGAACCTGAGTCTCCGGCGCTGCATTCGCTGTAAAGCAGCAACTCTACCGCTGCGCTACCATGCACTGTATGTTCGTGTTGTCACTTGCGAGCGGAACACCAAGGCACATTCCTTGTATTTGTACATACTTGGCCAATAAAGTTATTCATTCATAAACTCCCTGGTTAACTCGTCCCTTCCCACCCAAACCACCCACTCCCCAGGTACTTTCCCCTGCAACCGCAGGAGATGCAACACCTGTCCCTTTACCTCCCCCCTTGACTCCATCCATGGACTCTTTCAGGTGAGGCAGAGGTTCACTTGCATCTCTTCCAACCTCATCGGCTGTATCCGCTGTTCCAGATGTCAACCCCTGTACATCGGTGAGACCAAGAGCAGGCTCGGCGATCGTTTTGCTGAACACCTCCACTCAGTCCACCAAAACCTACCTGATCTCCTGGTTGCTCAGCACTTTAACTCTCCCTCCCATTCCTAATCTGTCCTTGGCCTCCCCCATTGTCAGAGAGTGGCCCAGCGCAAATTGGAGGAATAGCAGCTCATATTTCGCTTGGGTAGCTTACACCTCAGCGGTATGACCATTGACTTCTCTAACTTCAAGTAGCCCTTGCTTTCCCTCTCTCTCCACCTCCTCCCCCTTTTCAGTTCTCCCACCAGTCTTATTGTCTCCGACTACATTTTATCTCTGTACTGCTCACTCCCCTGACATGAGTCTGAAGAAGGGTCTAGACCCGAAATGCACCCATTCCGCCTGTCCCACTGAGCTACTCCAGCATTTGTTGTCTGTCCTTGATTATGTTGACTGCTTTCCTGAGGCTACGTGCGTGGGGAGGCTGGTCTGTGTAGTGGACCTGGCTACATCCCATCCACTTTGGGATCAGGATGATAGTGCTCTTCTTAAAGCAGATGGAAACCACTGAATGGAGTAGAGAGAGGTTAAACAAATTTGAGAATTCTCCTGCCAGCTGGTGCACACAGGTCACCAGGACTCAGCCTAGAACTCCATCCAGGCTAGTTGCTTTACACAGGTTCGCACTCAGGACAGCTGATCTGACATCTGCTACCATGACCACAGGTACAGGCACGCCCGAGGATGTAAGTCCAGAAGACGTTATTCTTCCAACCTTCTGTTCAAAGCAAGCATAGAATGCATCAAGCTCGCCAGGGAGGGACACATTGTCAGCGATACTGTTCGACTTCAATTTATAGCCTGTTGTAGCAAGAATTGTTAGAGGAATCTCGCCACCTCCAATGGGATCCCACTATTAGCCACATCCTCCCATCTCCATTCCTTTCCGCTTTCCACAGAGACCGTTCCCTCCTCGTCTCCCTGGTTAACTCATCCCTTCCCACCCAATTGGAGGAACAACATCCTATATTTCACTTGGGCAGCTTACAATCTAGTGGTATGAAATTCATTTCTCTGACTTCAAGTAATCCTAGCTTCCCCTCTCTCTCTGTCCTTCCGCCATCCTAGTTCTCTGACTAGTTCCTCTGTCCTCCTGATTAAATATTACTGATTGTATGCCTCGTTGTCACCTTCCCCCAGCTAACAATGTACCATTCTACATTTCCTTGATCCATGCCGCCTTTGATCTGTGATTTTACACCTTGCCCTTCCATATCTCTACATCTCCCTCTCCCCTGACTCTCAGTCTGAAGAAGGGATTCAACCCAAAGTGTCACCCATTCCTTCTCTCCAGAGATGCTGCCTGTACCACCGCTGTTACTTCAGCATTTTGTGTCTACTCCCAGAAACAGACAACATAGGTAGACGCAATGAAGGTAGCGGATTACATGTTTGCCTTCATAGGTTGAGACACAGGATATATAAACTTGAACACTCATGGAGTCATAGAGTGATACAGTATGAAAACAGGCCTTTCAGCCCAACTTGCCCACACCGGCCAATATGTCCCAACTACATTAGTCCCACCTGCCTGCGTTTGATCCATATCGCTCCAAATCTGTCCTATCCATGTACCTGTAACTGTTTCTTAAATGTTGAGATAGTCCCTGCCTCAACTACCTTCTCTGGCAGCTTGTTCCATACACCCACCACCCTTTGTGTGAAAAAGTTACCCCTCAAATTCTGATTAAATCTTTTCCCCTTGATCTTAACAACTGTTACAATTTTGCAAAACACTGGTTAGACCTCACTCAGTATATTGTGCACAGTGGTTGCCACACTATAGAAAGGATGAGGGTGTGCTGGAGAAAGTATAGAGGAGATTCATCAGGATGTTGCCTGGTTTGAAAGATTTTAGATATGGGGAGAGACTGGGAACTCAAGAGACTGCAAATGTCAGAATCCTGAGTTTTAAAAAAACAGCTGCTGGAGGAACATAGTGGTCCAGGCAGCATATGTGGAGGGAAATGGACAGACAACATTTCAGGTGGAGGAGAGGTCATAAACCTGGTAGAGAGAGGTGAGGGAAAGGAGTGGGGCAGATAGGTGAATTCAGGCGAGGAGGCTGGACTTGATTTCCCTGGACCAATGGGGACAGAGAGGTAACGTGACAGTGGTATATAAACTTATAAGTGGCATAGAGAGTCAAAATCATCTCCTCGTGGTACAGGTTTAAGAAACAAGGGGGGCTATGTTTAAAGAGAGAGGAAGGAGTTTTATAGGGGATCTGAGGGGGAATTCTTTTTTGCTTTTACTGAGAGTGGCTGATATCTGGAACTCACTGTCAGAGGAAGTCGTTGAGTCAGATGCAATCACTATTTTTGAGAGATATTTATACTGGCAGTTAAATAAGCAAGGCATAGAAGTACAGGAGTAAAGAGGTCCTTCTGCAGTTGTACAGGACCCTGGTGAGACCACATCTGGAGTATTGTGTGCAATTTTGGTCTCCTAATTTGAGGAAGGACATCCTTGCTATTGAGGCACGAGGTTCACGAGGTTAATCCCCGGGATGGCAGGACTGCCATATAAGGAAAGATTGGAAAGACTGGGGTTGTATTCACTGGAATTTAGAAGGATGAGAGGGGATCTTGTAGAAACGTATAAAATTAAAAAAGGACTGGACAAGCTAGATGCAGGAAAAATGTTCCCAATGTTGGGGAAGTCCAGAACTAGGGGGTCACAATCTAAGAATAAAGGGGAGGCCATTTAAAACTGAGATGAGAAAAAAAAATTCACCTAGAGAGTTGTGAATTTGTGGAATTCTCTGCCACAGAAGGCAGTAGAGGCCAATTCACTGGATGAATTTAAAAGAGAATTAGATAGAGCTCTAGGGGCTAGCAGAATCAAGGGGTATGGGGAGAAGGCAGGCACGGGTTACTGATTGTGGATGATCAGCCATGATCACAATGAATGGCGGTGTTGGCTCGAAGGGCCAAATGGCCTCCTCCTGCACCTATGTTCTATGTTTCTATGATACGGATGTAATGCAGGGCAAAAAGGTTGGCATGGACGTGGTGGGCTCAAGAGCCTGATTCTCTGCTGTATAATTTTATGACTCTTTAACACTCTATGAATATCAAACATAAGTGGTTAGGCTCTCTCTTATTGGAGATGGTCATTGCATGACATAGTACGCCACTTATCACTCCCACCTCACCTCGAATTCAGTTCTTTATCCATGTGATGAGGAGTTCAGTGGTCCTGGCAAACTCAAACATGGTATTTGTGAGTAGGTTATTGCAGAATAAGTGCTGTTTGATGTTATTGTCGATGATAATTTCCATCACATTGCTGGTGATTGAAAGTAGAGTGCTTGGGCGGTAATTAACCGGATGGATGTGGCTTGGTTTCCATGAGCAAGATGTACCTGGGCAATTTCCCATTTTGTTGGCCATGTGCCAGTATTGGAACTACATTGGAACTGCTTGCCAAAACACATAGCTGGTCCCAGCGAGCTTCATTACTCTAAACACTCTATTCCCTACTCCCAATTCCTCCGTCTACGCCGCATCTGCGCCCAAGATGAGGTGTTCCACAATAGAACATCCGAGATGTCCTTATTCTTTAGGGAACGGGGGTTCTCCTCTCCCATCATAGATGAGACCCCTCACTCGTGTCTCCTCGGTACCCCGCAACTCCGCTCTTGCTCCCCCTCCCCCCAATCCCAACACAAAGTCCCCCTAGTCCTTACCTTCCACCACATCAGCCGTCGCATACAACACATAATCCTCTGAAATTTCCGCTACCTCCAACGGGATACCACCACTAGCCACATTTTCTCATCTCCACCCCTTTCCGCCTTCCGCAGATACCGTTCCCTCCGCAACTCCCTGGTTAACTCATCCCTTCCTACCCAAACCACCCCCTCCCCAGGTACCTTCCCCTGCAACCACAGAAGATGCAACACCTGTCGCTGTACCACCTCGCTCGACACTGTCCAAGGACCCCGACAGTCCTTTCAGGTTAGACAGAGGTTCACTTACACCTCCTCCAACCTCATCTGCTGTATCCATTGTTTGAAATGTGGACTCTTATACATTGGCGAGACCAAACGCAGACAGGGCGATCGTTTCGCAGAACACCTTCGTTCAGCCCGCCTGAACCTACCTGATCTCCCGGTTGCTGGACACTTTCATTCTTCTTCCCATTCCTACACAGACCTTTCCGTCCTTGGTCTCCTCCATTGTCAGAGTGAGGCTAAATGCAAATTGGAGGAACAGCATCTTATATTTTGCTTGGGCAGCTTACAGCCCAGTGGTATGAATAATAATTTCTCTCACTTCAGGTAGCTCAGGCATTCCCTCTCTCTCTATCCCTCTCCCACCCAATTTGCACTAGCTTCTCTTTTTCACCCTACAAACAGCTTACAATACCCTGTTTCCTTTATCATCGTTACTTTACTGCATATCTTTCATTCATTGTTCTTTATCGCTCCACATCACCATCTACATCTCTCATTTCCTTTATCCCTAACCAGAAGGGTCTCGACTGAAACGTCACCCATTCCTTCTCTCCAGAGATGTTGCCTGTCCCGCTGAGTTACTCCAGCTTTTTGTGTCTATCTTCATTACTACAGTTGGGATATTGTCTGGTCCCACTGCCTTTATTTACTGCATTCAGCTCAATTTGTCATTTCTTAATATCATATCAAGTGAATCAAATGAGTTAGTTACCTACGAAAGGCACTTGAAACCTCGAGAGAAGATAGTTGGTTTCTCAAGAGAAAGCCACAATGGATCATCGATTTAGCACTTTTGGCTGCAGATGATTGCGGATGCTTCAGTCTGGTCTTTAACACTCACATGCAGGATCTTGCCATCATGAGGTTGGGGATATGCTTGGACCCACGTACTCCTACTGGCTGTTTGATTATTCACCACTAATCACGACTAGATGTGGCTTGTCAACCAACATGAACATATATCACTTTTACCCCCTTATATAATTTGCTTTAATTTCCCACTCCCAAAAGGTTGCCGGTAGAGAAGTTAAAACTATTCATGTTATTTCAGCTTTATGTACTATATGCCCACTGGCTAGCTGCTATTATGAAAAGATAAAAATAAATAACTCTGTGTGTGCTGATATTGGAAGTTTTAGGTATTCATCTGCACCACTATAATATATGAAAACAGAATGTTACTTTTGACCACATTGTTAAACTAAATGGAATGGCTTGTCTTGTTTTATAAACTAAAACTTCGACCATACAAGGAGTGTATAACAAAGTGAAATAAACAGACATGAATATTTTTATGATACGATTTATTTGCACAGGTCTTCACAATAGCTGCATTACCATTTTTTGGAATCCATATACTAACTGTGGCCAGCTACATTGAAAAAAAAAGACAATATATTGCACTTTAAAAGTTTTCACCATCATATTACAAAGGAGCATTTTCTTCCCACGTTATGAGCAACATTACCAGAGATCTGTTGATGATAAATGATTGTCAGGATGGATCAGGTCACAATATTTTCGAATGTTCTTTTCATGTTAATTGGTACTACAATTAGACACAGATTGATTCTGTTCAAACATTTTCTATAACTGTGATGATGATCATATTTTAAAGTCAAATTATATTTTTCTTTACACAACTTGTAAATGTCAAGTGGACTAATATAATTAATTATTAATTAAAATAGATTGGTAAAAGAGTGTCTGGTAGATTGGTTACAATATTATCTCTTCATTGTAGTTGTAATACATATTGCATTTTGATGCCACATTTTTAATTGTCTTTCCTTGATTAATGCATCCATCAGTTTCATATTTGGCAGGAAGAGTGATCAACTATGATCAAGAAATCTGACCGTGTCCACAATGAAAACTGCAGATGGAAGGCCCATATGAAAGTGGTGTTATCGCTCTATTATATTGCTGAGTTAGGGAATAACCATACATGGTTTACCTTCCAGCCTCTACTATTTTGGAAGTCCCCAAATATTTATCCTTGGTCTTCCCTATTAGAGTCATACAGCACCAGAATGAACTCTTTGCCTCACCATGTTCATGCTGATCTTTTTGTCCACCTGTACTTAAGCCCATTTGCCTACATTAGGACTGTATCCTATAATATGTATCCTCCGGCGTGGTCCGCGTGGACGTCGGAAGCCCAGAGGCCCTGCCCTGGGTGGGGGCCGACATCGGGAGCACCGGCAGTGGCAGCGACAGCGTCTTCGCCCGCCCCGAATCGCGGGGCTTGGGTCGGCCCGCCGCAGACCTTTCTCCGCCCGGCGGGGGCTTCAATGTCGGGAGCCACGACCGCCCCGATGTGGCAACTCCAACAGCCTGACCGCGGGAGAAGACGGCAGGGAAGAGAAAAAGACATTCTGGCCTTCCATCACAGTGAGGAGGTGACTGGAGGAGACTCACTGTGATGGATGTTTCTTTTGTTTGGTGTTAGTTTATGATTGTATGTGTTATTGCATTTTTATTGATTATTCTTATTGGTCTTATTGTTGAACTGCGGGTAATGTTTCATTTCACTACACATTTATGTGTATGTGACAAATAAACGACTATTGACTATTGACTATTGATACCTTAACTAATATTGTGTCTGCCGAAATGCCTCTTCATGCCCGGATTCAGCCTGGTCCATCTTAGGCACAGCCCTCCCCTCCATTGAAAGCATCTATGTGAGGTACTGCCTCAAGTCGGTGGCATCTATCATCAAGATACCCACCATCCAAGCCATGATAACTTCTGTCACCATCGAGCAGAGGTACAGAAGCCTTTAGTCCCATGCTATTGTTATTTGAACTTAAAACAATAATGTTAAAAACAGTATTTTTAAATTTCCCCTTTGTCGGTTGCTTTATTATGGTAGAAGTATAAACTCAAATTACGGAACAAAACAGGGTGGGGGTAAATTTACTTTCAAAAAGTTGCAAAGGAGTAAACGGGATGAAAAAGGTTGGGAACCCCTGCCATAGGATATATAACATTCCTTTTTTGCACTAATGTAAATGACACAGGGCATAACAATAAATGAATGTTCATGTAACAGTCCACATTGTATCTCCCAAGATTTGATAGGGAAGGGATTAAATGGCCATCCTGTAATTAAAGACATATTCCTGTCACTTAGTACATAGTTAAGGACATAACTGTTTTGTTAATCAATATTTGTTTGGGGTGTTTGCATATCCAGGGAGCTGTCCTTCAATAGTATGATAAGTGAACCGTATTTTGAGTGCTATGGGTCTTGTGCTCAAAGCCTTTGGACTCTTCATGGGTGTTTTTCAAAGGGGTCTCCTCGATTGAGATATTCTCTCATTGTATACACTCACGACTGTGCAGTCATATTCTGCTCCAACCATTTACAAGTTTGCAGATGACACCACCATTGTAGACTGCAACTCCAAAATAACAGATGGAGTACTGGAAGGAGACGGAGAGCTCAGTTACATGTTGTCAAGGCAAAATTCTCTCGCTCTATGTCAGCAAAACAAAGGTAGTAGTCATCGACTTCAGGAAGTGGGGTGAAGTATACTTCCGTCTAAATGGTGCTTTAGTGGAAATTGTCAAAAGCTTCTGGTTCCTAGGTGTTTAACTCACCAACAATTTCTCCTGGTCTAACCATATTGACTGGCCAAGAAACCACATCACCTCTAATTCCTCAGTAGATGTCTTCTGTCATATTTTGTCCATTCAGTGGTCTAGCCATATATTGTCCATTCAAAGAGCTGGTAACGGCAGCAGTGATTTGAAATAACACATTTAAGGATGGTCTCATCACAATCCTAGGGTGGAATCAGCCACATAAACAATGCCCTTTCGAATTTGCCATGTTGCAGACCAAAATGCAATATTGGAATAGTACCTAGCCATTTTCTCAAAATAAAAATGACACTGTGGAGTTTACTTCCATCATTTCACATCACATCACCCAGTACACTTTCTCTGGCATAGAAGAGGGAGCATATCTGACTAAACTCTGGCAGTTCTAGGTCAGGCAATTACCCCTCCTTTTCGAACATCAGCACTAAATGGTGAGGGCGTGCAGCATAGGTTTACTAGGTTAATTCCTAGAATGGCGGGACTGTCATATGTTGAAAGACTGGAGCGACTAGGCTTATAGACACTGGAATTTAGAAGGATGAGAGGGGATCTTATTTAAACATATAAGATTATTAAGGGGTTGGACACATTAGAGGCAGGAAACATGTTCCCAATGTTGGGGGAGTCCAGAACCAGGGGCCACAGTTTAAGAATAAGGGGTAGGCCATTTAGAACAGAGATGAGGAAAAACGTTTTCAGTCAGAGTTGCAAATCTGTGGAATTCTCTGCCTCAGAAGGCAGTGGAGGCCAGTTCTCTGAATGCTTTCAAGAGAGAGCTAGATAGAGCTCTTAAGGATAGCAGTCAGGGGGTTTGGGGAGAAGGCAGGAACGTGGTACTGATTGAGAATGATCAGCCATGATCACACTGAATGGTAGTGCTGGCTCAAAGGGCCGAATGGCCTACTCCTGCATCTATTGTCTATTGTCTATAACTGTTTACCTCTTTCCTGTCAGGATTTCCACTTAGCACAAAAAAGGTTTTAATATACTAAGGCTACCATCTAACCATCACGGTAGTGCAGCGGTAGAGTTGCTGCTTTACAGCGAATGCAGCGCCGGAGACTCAGGTTCGATCCTGACTACGGGTGCTGCACTGTAAGGAGTTTGTACGTTCTCCCCGTGACCTGCGTGGGTTTTCTCCGAGATCTTCGGTTTCCTCCCACACTCCAAAGACGTACAGGTATGTAGGTTAATTGGCTGGGTAAATGTAAAAATTGTCCCTAGTGGGTGTAGGATAGTGTTAATGTACGGGGATCGCTGGGCAGCACGGACTTGGAGGGCCGAAAAGGCCTGTTTCCGGCTGTATATATATGATAATCTCCATTATTTGCCACAAACCCACACAGTGATTTTGGAGTATTATATTTCAGCATGGGGATTTGGGCAGAATTTTAGAAAATGCTCAGGCACTTTTATAAAGCTAAGCGGGAATAATTAAACCTTAGTCTTTCTGAAGTTAAATGAATTTATCTCCTATCATGTTGAAGCAAAAGCTATTAATTAGCTTTTTAAGTAGCAGTGGAAATGGGAAATCAGTGAGCAGTGCCCCTACCTCTCTGACCTTTTGATGTTTTGGCCCATGAATCTACAGGAAAAAATAAACTTTCAGCTTTGTTTATGGTTGGAAAAATTATGCTTTTAATAAATATATGCTCACCAAAATCATTTTGGAATTCTGCCAAGGGAAAAAAAATCACCACCTGTGCTTGAATCAGATTCTACCTGCTGGCTTCCTGCAGAATCATGATGCATCTGCTCAGCAAAAGAAATGAATATTTTGACCATAATGTAAGATAATAAGAAATCTCCTATTCAAATGCTTAAATATAAACAAACGAGGAACACATTAATCCTCAAAAGACACATGTTCACAGGATTGAGGCTCTGAGTCAGTGTTGAGATCCTGACCTGGTGAGCAGCTGATTGGTATGACATGGGTGTGTAGCAACTATTTTCTATATAATTAGCTCTCAAATTCATCTGACATGAATGGCTTGAATGCCGACCATATATACAGTTTCATACAGGGCAAAGGAAAATTTGAATGTCTGGTACATAGATAACACTAGTTTAGGGGGGTATGGGGCAAATGCAGGCAGCTGGAACTAGTGTAGATGGGACATATTGGCCAGTGTGGGGAAGTTGGACCAAAGGGCCTGCTTCCATAGTAAGGCTCTATGAGAAGGCAGGTCGTTGGAATCTCCACTCAGGGTTAAATGGGTTGTTGTGGTTACAAAGAAATATTACTGAATATAAGAAATTGGGTTGAATACTCCAAATTTAATGGTCTTAAAAAGTTAGATGAAATAACTGCAGGAAATATTCTAGCAAAGATTGGAACCATGTAAGGGCTGCCCCACCATATTGCACTATAAAGAGAAAGCATTGCAAGAGTGGATAACCATGTAGATCAAATTTATGAGACCACATTTATGAAAACTATGGTTACCAAGGATGCATTTTTAAAGACTTTGATTTGAGCTCTTTTGGCAAAAAAATAATTTGTGAAATGATGGGAATGGAGAAACCACTTGAGACAATTTGAAGCTATTAGAGGGGAAATGGAGGCTGGAGATGCTCAGGTGGTTTGGAAGTTCAGGATGTCCATGGATATTTCTTTTGAGGTCAATGATGATGATGATTTCTTTAAAGGAGGGGGACATACAAGGTTGAGGAAGAGAAACCACTTATGATGGCAATTTGTTTTGTTTATGAATCAGTTAAAATTCTTTTGTAAAGAAATAATTCTACATTTAAATTATTAAAAATCCAATTATGTAAATTAGATTGCAATTATGGAATTATTCTGTGAAGAAAATTTTCCATTTGTACATCCAGTCAGTTCGTTGACTAATTGGTTTAATTTAATGTGTCTACTATTTTCAGTGTCACAGTAAATTAATAAGATACAAGATTCGAGATATATTTCTTAGTGTAAAGTACTTAAGTACAAATTAAAGTATTTTATCTTTTCATAGTCCTAAATAGTCTATTTCTATGAAACATAATTAATAAACAACTGTTATTAATTCATTAGTGAACATAATTAACTCTAGGACAGGGTACCCTGCACTGAAATTAACCAAGGGTGTTAGCATGTTGTTTGGGTGAATGTTGGAGATTGCTTGTCCAGTTGCGTGTCTTTCAAAATTTAGGAGGCAAGTTGACATTTGTTAACATTTGAGAAGTTAATGTCAATTATAATCATTAAGAATCTTATATAATTTGAAACTGATCATCAAAAACATTTAGGAGCTATTAAAATATATTCAAATACTTGTTTGTTTCCTAACTTTCACAACAAATAAAAACATTTGTCAACTCTTAATGAAGATACTGCTGATTTGAATGACGTTTTATTAACAGTAAAATAAGAGGAATTACCTTTTATGTTTCTTTCTGGGTCTTTGTTCTTGTGATTCTTGTTAATTATATGCTAATTTCTTATACTGAGCTGTTTACATTATTTGTGCACTAATTTATCTGAGGAAGATAATTGGATGACTAAATATATTACAATAGATAATGCGATCAAGGACCTGAACCTCTCCTGCATTGGTCCAGCACCCTCTCCTTCCCCACTACCCCCCTCCTACTCACCCACTCCATCCCCCCTCAACCCCCCTCCTCCACTCCCCCCTCACACACTCTTACATGCAGGGCACCTAATAACCTAGGTTTACTAGGTTAATTCCCAGAATGGCGGGACTGTCATATGTTGAAAGACTGGAGCGACTAGGCTTGTATACACTGGAATTTAGAAGGATCAGAGGGGATCTTATCGAAACATATAAGATTATTAAGGGGTTGGACACGTTAGAGGCAGGAAACATGTTCCCAATGTTGGGGGAGTCCAGAACAAGGGGCCACGGTTTAAGAATAAAGGGTAGGCCATTTAGAACTGAGATGAGGAGAAACTTTTTCAGTCAGAGAGTTGTGAATCTGTGGAATTCTCTGCCTCAGAAGGCAGTGGAGGCCAATTCTTTGAATGCATTCAAGAGAGAGCTAGATAGAGCTCTTAAGGATAGCGGAGTCAGGGGGTATTGGGAGAAGGCAGGAACGGGGTACTGATTGAGAATGATCAGCCATGATCACATTGAATGGTGGTGCTGGCTCGAAGGGCCAAATGGCCTCCTCCTGCACCTATTGTCTATTGTCTATTGTCTATTGTCTACAATAAGAAAGAATACTCTATAAATATCTATTTCTCAGTCATAAAAACTTAAGACCACAAGAAATAAAGTAATGCAGTCATACTACACAGAAACAATTCACCAACCCACCACATCCATCATGACGGTTTAGCTCATCTACTATCTACACTAATTCTAATTAGAACGTAGAACAGTACAGCGCAACAACAGGCCCTTCAGCCCACAATGTCCATATTAACTATGATGCCTTAAACTAATCTCTTCTGCCTGCACGTGATCTATATCCTTTCATTTCCATGTGCCTATCTAAAAGTCTCTGAAATGCCACTATTGTATCTACTTCCTCCAACACCCCAAGTAGCATATTCCAGGCACCACCACTCTGTGTAAAAAACTTGCCCCGGGCGGACATCTACTTTAAGTTTTATCCCTCTCACCTTACAGCTATGCCCTCTAGTATTTGACATTTCCACACTGGGGAAAAGGTTCTAACTATCAATCCAATCTATGCCTCACAATTTTATATTCTTCTACCAGATCTCCCCTCGGGCTCTGCACTCTAACGAAAATATTGTTTGCCCAACCTCTCCTTATAGCGAATACCCTCTAATCCAGCCAGAAAATGAATCCAAATGACCAGGCTACCGTGGATGCCATACATTTTAATCTTCTGGACCAGCCTATCATGAGGTCCTTTATCAAATGCCTTACTAAAATTCATGCAGAAAACATCCATTGCCCTCCCCTCATCAATCATTTGCCTATATGACATCCATGTCCACTTTACCGTGTCTATTCAAGTGGCTCTCTAAGTGAATTGACATGAACACCAAGCAGGCCATTCATCCTTGGGTCCACTCTGCCATTCTGCTAATTTAGTACATTAGATATGCCATTGTCTTCACAAGATAGAAAGGCGGCACAATGTGCAAATAAAGGCAACTGTGTGCAAAACCAATACAAATGTAATATCTCATGCATTTTATCTAGCACGTTAAATATATCTATATAAATTTAGTCTTATTTCTAAGATGTACTGGTTACACTCAATTTCTATCATTTGAGAGAAGCCATGCAGCTCGCAAGTCCTAATACAGAAACATTCTACTGGGGCCCACTAAAGAAAATGGAAAGTTAATAATCAACACTGTCACAATTTCATTAGGTTCTTCCTTCAGAACCGTCTAGCTTGATAGTTAGACAAGACTGAAAAAAAGTAAAATTAAAAGGTAAAAATACATTTAGAAAAAATTCTAAACAAATTGTAGCATAAAATATTGGTGAGCAAAACAATTCAGTCTGGCTGTCATTTGATACCAAGGAAAGGAAACAATCAAACAAAAATACTTGTGCGATGATCACTTCAAAATGTTACAAAAAGTAGTAAAAACAGAAAGCATCAAGAAAGTGAGTAAATTGCTTTTTCTAATATATGGTTGTTTTAATAATGTAAAACTAGGTGTGAATTAGCATGGCAATTGCATATGAAGTTGGCACTTAAAAACTTTTCAGGGAAGAAATGGGTTTCTTCACACCCAAGGTTAATTTTCTGAAAATTGCCAAACTGTGCTGTTTCCTGCACAACTAAATTGCACCAACAATATAGAATGCAGTCACACCCATTTGTGCCATGACAAAGAGCTTCAGTAAATTCTGAAGTATATTGAGCGTATTTCTCATTGTAAGCCTCTGCAGACTTCTGATTTGACAATTTTACACTTTAAAACCTCCAGAAACAACTTATGTGCAGAAATAAGAACTGTTCCTTTTCTGCGTCAGAGGTTGTGTAATATTGTTGGAACATAAATTCAGCAATAAAAAGCTTCTTGCATTGTTATATACCAGCTCTAACTTTTGAAGTAGCTCCTCCACCTCATAGATCGCTGGGCTATTTAATATCCCAGCATGTGCATTAAACATTATTACTTTTCCAAGGAATGCCGAGCTATGTTTCACTTTATCTATATACTAAAACTCTCGTTTGTTTATTTGTTTGTTCCTGAACTACAGCCAAAACGGTACACAATAGCGCAATTGTGAAGGGAGGCAGCTGGGAGAGGGAGGCGAGGGAGGGGGGAGGGGAGGAGGGGGGAGGAAGGGAGCTGGGAGAGAGGGAGGGGAGAGGGAGGGGGCGAGGGAGGGGGGAAGGGGGAGGGGGGAAGGGGAGGGGGAGGAGGGGAGAAGGGGGAGGGGGGGAGGAGAGGGTGCTGCACTAATGCAGGAGAGGTTTGGGCCCAATGGGTCCACTTGGTCTAGTCATTGTTAAATATCTCCTAGGAATAATTATTAAGTTCAGTGGAAATATATTTTTATGATAATGGTGTGGTATCTTTCTGACGTGCTGCTGCAAGTAAGAATTTCATTGTTCTATCTGGGACATATGACAATAAAACACTCTTGACTCTTCAGTCTTCAGTCTGAAGAAGGGTCTTGACCCGAAACGTCACCCATTCCTTCTCTCCAGAGATGCTGCCTGTCCCTCTGAGTTATTCCAGCATTTTGTGTCTACCTTCAATTTAAACCAGCATCTGCAGTTCTTTCCTACACACTCTTGTTCAATTAAATATATGGGGAAACAACTTGAAAATATCTTGCATTGATTTCATAACTTAAACCGTCATTTCAATTCTTCAGATTATGCTTTTTTTGAGTTTGTGTTCAAGAAATATTTCTTGCTGATGAAGAGATTTGCTTTGCATTTGACTCTCCCTGCTATTGCTGTGATCATTCAAATGCAGAGCACAGATGTGTTACTTCCTGCTCCTGTTGTGTCTCACCCCATGTGTTGAGCACAGTTGCATTTATAAACATGCCAACGTTCTGCAAAATCATTACTTTAAATTTTCAATAATTCTTTTCCCTAGTGATACTTTGATTGTTTGCAATTTTGAAGAATAAAGAAATTAAAAATATGATAAAAGCTAGGGAAAGAAATACAATGATTATTAAATACATATTAACTGTGCATCAGATGACTATTTAATTCTGATCCGAATGAAAAATTATATTGTTGCCTTGTCAGAAATGTATTTAAATATGGGGATATGGACCAAGCGCATGCAGGTGGGACTAGTGTAGCTGGGACATGTTGGCCGGTGTGGGCAAGTTGGGTCGAAGGGCCTGTTTCCACACTGTATTACTCTATGACTCCATGACTCTTAATGCCCCTTCACTGAATGTTAACCATATCAAGTCAAACTTTCAGGAGATTAATTCTATGAATCATTGTGTTTAGCACAAAATGAATGAGGAATACATATTGTATTTATTAGTTTTCCTCTAAAATTAAGTCAGAAGACTGGTGGCAAAATACCACACAATAGACTTTTTAGGGAAATTGATGTCTATGGGACTGAAGGAACAGTCGTGACACGAATGTGAAAGAAGTTGAGGTGAAGCCTGTTTCTTGGATAAGGGAAGAATAGAGTGTTGAATTAGTGCCCTTATTCAATATTTTATTGGCTGCATAGCGTATTCAGCACTATTTCAAATTATTTACTTGGCCTAGAAATAAAATTAAATTAAGTTACAAGACGTCTTTGGGAAGGCATGAACACACTGGTAAAAAACAGACTTTTTATGATCTTAGGTAGAATATAACCTTGTAATTGACCTACTTGGCAACTCTGCTTCAGAACAAAAGCCATTTTGTCCAATGTTTAAATAGTGAGTAGACAACAGCAATTGTTGAACGTGTCCAAGCTACACGGTGTTGTGATGTCTCATGTTGCTTTCTTTGCTTGAGAAAGCAAGTATTTCAATTGTGGAGGGATAGAAGAGAATGTTACCTACACACCACCCACCCCAACCATAAACCTAAAATTACATTGCTACATTTGACCATATGGCCAATGCAGGTACCAGAGATGCACTGCAGGTGCCAGAGATGCACTTCCCCTGATGATAATTAAAGGAATCTTCCCTTGTTTGAATGATATTTAGCTGACTATTGGAGTTCCCCAGGTAGCTATGTGTTTGCAGTTATGCAAAGGCCACTCCACCCTTCAGACATTTTGTCCTACAGTGATTGAAGAAAATTGTTTCCTATTATTCGAACGGCAGCCAGCATCATCAGAGACCCGCACCACCCTGGCCACACACTAATTTCACCCCTGCCCTCAGGAAGAGGGTACAGGAGCCTGAAAACTGTAACGTTTAGGTTCAAGAACAGCTTCTTCCCTAAAGCCATCAGGCTATTAAGCACTACAACCTCCATTAAGCTCTGAACTACATAGACTATTACTGTTATTATTGCACTATTATTGTTGTTTGTTTTTAATGTGTACGTATGGGTGCGATATATATATATAATGTGTGAGTATGTGTGTATATATGCACACATACTGAACTTTTCTTCTCGTTCTATCTGGGACATCTTATTCTATCTGGGACATATGACAATAAAATACTCTTGACTCTTGAGTATATCGATCTGTAACCCATATCTGCTTCTGATCTATGAGTGTCACCAGCAATTTGTCCTGGACTAGCCATATCGAAGCAATGGTTAAGAAAGCACACCAACAACTCTACTTCCATTAAAGGCTTAGGAAGTTCGACATGTCCCCAACAACCCTCACCAACTACTACAGTTGAAAGCATTATATTGAAATACATCACAGCATGGTTTGAGAACAGCTACATCCAAGACCGCAAGATATTGTAGAGAGTCATGGACGTAGCCCAGACCATCACGCAAACCAACCACCTTCCAAGGATTCCATCTACACCATGCTGCCTTGGCAAGGCCATCAACATACTCAAGGACTAGTCTCACCCTGATCACTCCCTCTTCTCCCCTCTCCCATCAGGCAAGAAGTACAGAAATTTGAAAACGCATACCTCCAGATTCCGGGACAGTTTCTTCCCAGCTGTTCTCAGGCAACTGAACCATCCTCTCATCAACTAGAGTGTGGTCCAGATTTACCATGTATCTCATTGGAGACCTTTGAACTATCTTTAATTGGACTTTATCCTGCACATCTGTACACTGTGGGTAGCTTGATTTTAATCATGTATGGTCTTCACGTTGACTAGATAGCATGCACCACAAAAGCTTTTCACTGTACCTTGGTACCAATGGCAATAATAAACTAAACTAAATTAAAGAGTTTAAGTCCAGAGATGAAATGAGAATACCTACTCTTGAAATCAATGGACGTCAAAGAGAAACTAGTCTTGTAGTTGGAGTCATAATTGTCAAAATTCAATCATTTCAGTCCCAGAACATCACTGCAGACATACCTCAGGGAGATGTCTTAGGACTAATTATATTAGTTGCTGTTTCATCAATGAATTTTCTTCCATCATAAGTTCAGAAGTTGGGATGTTTGTTGATGGTTGCATAATTTTCAATTCCATTTACAATTCCTCAACAAATGAAGCAACCAGTGCCTTTGTGCAGGTATGGGCTAATAAGTTGCAAGTAAACTTCATGTCTCAAAACTGCCCACAATTATAATTTCCAAAATATCTAACCTGGACACTCGATGGAAATACCATTGGTGAGTTTCCCACTATGCATCCTGGAGGTCAGCATTGACCAGTAACTCAACCAGACCAACCAAATAAGCATTGTGGTTACTAGAACAGATTGGACGCAAGGTGGCCCACTGCATGTGATTCAGCTGCTTGCACCCAAGGCCTTTCCGCTATCTAAAGGATGATGCAAATATATAATTCACTTGCCTGAAAGAGATTCTTGAGAAAACAGCTCTCAAGAATCATGATTCATTCCAGGATAAAGCAGCATGTTTGATCCTATCTATCACTCTAAATACTTATTCCTTCCACCATCACGACACAGGGAACTCCCGCGGTACTACACAAACCTGCAACCTTTACCATCAAGATGAGCAAGTGCAGCAAGTGCACAGGAGCACCATCACCTGCAGATTCCCTTTCAAGTCACACAACATCCTAACTTGGAAATATATTGATCTTCATCATTGGATCTAAATTCTGGATCTTTCTGTGAGAATATCTTCCTTTTAAAAAC
This sequence comes from Rhinoraja longicauda, assembly GCF_053455715.1. Lineage (NCBI taxonomy): Eukaryota > Metazoa > Chordata > Chondrichthyes > Rajiformes > Arhynchobatidae > Rhinoraja > Rhinoraja longicauda. Next base: position 24,489 of record NW_027602203.1, on the reverse strand, counting down.
TGCAGCAGTTCCAACAAGCAGCTCACTATTCACGTTTGCAGGGCAATTAGGGATAACAACAAATGATGGCCCAGCCAGCGATCCCAGGATCCTAAAAATGAATTTAAAAATGTGTGATCATAAGTAACATTTTAATAATCACACAAATATTACTAGCAATCAACTTCACTGGAACAAAAAATAATTTTTATAAGGAGAATTTTGTGAGGGGGAGGAGGGAGAATAGGGGGTGTTGAGGGGGATGGAGTGGGGGGAGGGGAAGTTGGGGAGAGGAAGGGGGAGGAGAAGGGGGAGGGAGAGGGGGGAGGGGAGGGGGAAGAGAGGGGGGAGGGAGGGGAGAGGGGATGGGGAGGGGAGTGGAAGGGGAGGAGGAAGGGAGGGGGAAGGGGAGAGGGGAGGGGGAAGGGGCAGGGGAAGGGAGGGGGGAAGGGGGAAAGGGGAGGGGGAAAGGGGAGGGGGAGAGGGAGGGGGAGAGGGAGGGGCAGGGGAGGGGAGGGGGGAAGGGAGGGGGGGAGAAGAGGGTACTGCACCAATGCAGGAGAGGTTTGGGCCCAACAGATCCACTTGGTCTAGTTTCTTTCTAAAAATGTTAATTATTAATTATTTGAATTCATTCTCTTTCAACAATTGGCTTGCAATCACTCCTTGATGCTCTGTTTCTCCAGCTGTACCATCAGTTGTGATCTATTATAGGTTCGCTTCTGCAAGGTTCTCTTTTGTACAGAGTTTTGGCACAACATATGATAATTTAAAAACCTCCTTCAAACTGAATCTCAAAAATCATGCAGTGACAAGCAGGTAAATTAAAATTCACGTCATATATATGAAATCTAAACATTTTAAAAAAAAATTTCCCTGGGAAAAATAAGATTAAAAAACAATTCTAGTCCCTACGTGTTTCATAGCATACCTGCACACCATTATCTGTATCTAATTTGAGGCAATAATATTTTAATTTATTGCTTTTTGTAAAAAATCCTCCTTTAAAAAGGAAACAATTAAGGAGAAGCATAGTTTATTATAAAGCAATAAATTAGAATAAGCAAAAGAAAATTCATTCCATGGAAATGAAGCAAGTGAGGAGGAGGCGGGTGTGAAAGGAGAGATAGAAGAGTTGGGGTCACAAAGCCAAGTTCTGCAATGAACACCTAACAAATGCTTTGAATGTGAATCTGATTATACGGCTTCCTGCGGTTCTTCATTGCAGAACAGCATGGAGCATTATTAGTTCTTGCCATGTATTTGCATGAGTAGGTGCATCGGCATAACAAATACTGACATGCTGTATCCTGTCTGCTTGACACTGTTGTCCTGTCCAGATGTACATTTCATGCTGTTTCAAGCAGCAAAAAAGCAAATGAGATTCTGAAGGTCAATAACTTTATAATGAAAAAGACAGCAGACCTAGAGACCGAGTATTCAGGCAAAATGTTTATTTTCATCATGTTTATGTTTATCCAGCCAGAGGCTTGCCTTGTTGTTCATTCACCTTGCAGGTACACAAGGTGAGTGAAGAACAACCTACTTGACCTCTAGCCAAAATTTAAACAAACATCTGCTCCATCAAACTGTGTTTTTTAGACCTCTTAGAAATCCTTGTGGACAGATGTAATTTCTCCAATATTCTTCAAACCAAATTTTCCAATTTTACTTTAACTGAAAAATTTACTGCTTGAAGCACATCCCATTAAACATACCGCATCCCTGAAATTATACCAGTTATTTAACTCCAGACAATCTGAACAAATATTACTTTTAATCTTAAATAAGAATAGTACTTCATAATTATTTCACTGATCAATTTATTCACCTATTGACTTGAATTGTTTTGAGATCAAATATAACGGGGAAAATATAATTAAAGATACAAAAATATCATATTTTCAGAAACTAACATCAACCGATATATAATATAATAATCAAAATGCTGAAGCAACTTAGTGGGTTAGGCAACATCTCTGGAGAAAATGGATAGGTGACGTTTTGGGTGGGGTCACTTCTTCAGACTGATTGGGGGGTGGTGGACTGGAAGCAAGAAAAGACCAAAGGGCTGACAACAGATAAATCTTCTACACGTGTGTCAATTGTCAGCAAAACTCTTGCAAAATATGCAAATAAACCTCAATTTTAATCTCAAAGGATCTCAGCATGTTAAATTCACAGATTATCTAGTTTCTGATATCTGCTGTGACACACATAATTGGCAAAACAGAACTGTTTCTCATCAGCTCTAACATCAGCAACCTCTATGGAATATGTGATATTATTCTTAAAATATTTTGGCTGTTTGGGAAACTTCAAAACGCATTGCGTTGAAATTCTGGATTACAAAACATTTTGATAAGTTTTGAAAATATTTTACTGCCAGCTTAATATCAAGGTCCAATAACTATATTTAATTGCTAAAACAAAGCCTACAATTTCAATTGCATGGTTGTGGCATGGAGTATCTTACTCCATGCCACAACAATTATAGCAGTTCTGGGCCTGCCCTTGCAAATTTCAGTAGCACTGGAGGTCCAAGTTATCAAATGCTTTTGACCAACCATTGCATACTTTTCTTTATGCACTGCAGGGCTCATTAAAGAAAATATGCCAAGCTCAAGACTTCGGCTGGGTGACAGAGATTCAATCAGAGCTAGGGGAAGTGGGTGGGAAGGGTTGGTTTAAAAAAAAAGGCCCAATGGAGAGCTTAACCCAAGGAGTGCAATGAAGCTAAACAAAAGTTGAAGTTTACCTACTTGGGTTATAGCCCAAGGGCTGGGTTTAGACCTGCTTCCAGAGGAGCCCTTTGAACGTAAGCTGCTGCAGATGGAACAACTCTATGGAAAGATGATTGTTCTAGGAGCGACCAATGGACAATCCTCTCAATGTCACAATGCGACTTAACTTTCCTGGCATTTTTCTTGTGTGCAACTGACATAGAAATCATGTCATTGATACTAGGTAATTTGCAATCACACATACCTAATATATTAAATGTGGTGCAATTTAGTCTGGAAATCATGATAATTGCAGTTCACTAGGGGAAGAAAATCAAATTTTCCCTGTTATTCACTTAAAAGAAATGTTAAACTACTTACTGGATTTCTAGTTGCTGGACAATGTATATTTAAACAGTGCTCTCAAGCCATGAACTATTGCTATCTGCATGCACTGTATCAGTTTCCATCTGATCACTGCACAAGTTAAAATTCAGTCTTTTAATTGGGATATCACTTCCAGCCTGATAAACATTACCTATAATAAATGTGCACATCCCTGCTGTGTGATCCTTGCTTATTAAAAGAGCAAATAAGACATACTTACCAAGAAAAAAATGTGTGGTGGACTGGAAGGTTTATAAAGAAATAAATTAGCTTACCGTGTTTAGGTGCTAACTACACTGTTTAGGGGGAAATCACATTTGCTAACAACCTTAACAGAGCTTTTTTTAACGTTACTGTGAAATTTACAAGCAGAGGGGTTTGGGATTTATATTACAAAGGCAATAGACAATACACAATAGACAATAGGTGCAGGAGGAGGCCATTCGGCCCTTCGAACCAGCACCGCCATTCAATGTGATCATGGCTGATCATTCTCAATCAGTACCCCGTTCCTGCCTTCTCCCCATACCCCCAGACTCCGCTATCCTTAAGATCTCTATCTAGCTCTCTCTTGAATGCATTCAGAGAATTGGCCTCCACTGCCTTCTGAGGCAGAGAATTCCACAGATTCACAACTCTCTGACTGAAGAAGTTTTTCCTCATCTCAGTTCTAAATGGCCTACCCCTTATTCTTAAACTGTGGCCCCTTGTTCTGGACTCCCCCAACATTGGGAACATGTTTCCTGCCTCTAACGTGTCCAACCCCTTAATAATCTTATACGTTTCGATAAGATCTCCTCTCATCCTTCTAAATTCTAGTGTATACAAGCCTAGTCGCTCCAGTCTTTCAACATATGACTGTCCCGCCATTCCGGCCAGCTTTTCCTTCAAAATCTGATGGCCACCTCCTCAAACAATTGAAAGGAAAAGTCACCTCTTTCCTAATTTACAAAAATAAACTGGCATAAATGGCTTCCATTAATGGAACTACAATTTCCATGCTATTCCTGATGGTGTAGATGGAAATAAACCTGTCATCCGCCTTTGTGGTAAACAAGGCAAAATCCCATTTGGGCATTATTTATAACACACTAATTAACTGGCAGGAATTAATGTTTTTTAAAATAATTATTTCTATCAGTCTAGATTTTCCAAATCTGCATTTTTCCCAGCTGCAAATTCAAATCAGAAATTTATGAGTATCAAGCTTACAATGGAGAATTGCAGATAAGACACAGTGCTGTTTTAAAATCCACTTTTGATTGTAAATCCATCACTAAGAATGACTGAAATTTACAATCATGATACATGAACAGTAAAAAATAGGAATTTGCATTCACATAATGCCTTTCACAATGTTCCAAAATGGTTTGGCATCAATTAACTACTTTTTAAAATGCAGTCACTGTTGTAACATGTGGAAACACAGAGGCCAATTAGACCAACTGCAAAATCCTCAAACAGCATTCAGATAAACGATCAAGCAGTCTGTTCTATTAACATTAACTTTCCTGTTTTTGGAATGATGATATGGATCTTTTATTCCACAAGAGCAGATTTGGCCTCACTTTGGCATCTCATCCAGGATTTCCTCAGTAATGCAATAAAGTATCTGTCTAAATTAGATGCCCAAGTCTCTGAGGTTGAAGTTAACCCTATAACTCTCTGATATAGTTACAAGAGTGCTACCACCAAACCAAAGCTGACACAACACTCCTTTAAAAAAGAATTCAGAATTACAATTGAGAAACATCAAATGATCTCTTTAATTTGTTGTCTGAGGTATTTACAAATGCAACAGCCAAAGAAAGCAGAACTACATTTCTGGTGATGATGCATTCAATGTCTTATTGTATGGCAACATTTCTGGTGATGATGCATTCAATGTCTTATTGTATGGCAGCACTTTTTGGAAGATTGATCAGAAGTAGAATGAATGAATGAATGAATGAATGAATGAATGAATGAATGAATGAATGAATGAGTAGGTTTATTGGCCACGTATGTGCCTTGGTGCTCTGCTCACAAATGACAACACAAACATACAGTTAACAATTAAGAATAAAGCATAACCACATCAAAACAATAAGGATACAACATTATGGTCTAAACATGTGGGTGAAAATAAACCAGAGCAAAAAAGAGACTACAGACTTTGGTTATTGAGTAGAACTACTACTTGTGGAAAAAAACTGTTTTTATGTCTGGCTGTGGTTGCTTTGACAGTCCAGAGTTGCCTTCCAGAGGGAAGTGCTTCAAAGACTTTGAGGCCAGGGTGAGAGGGGTCAGAGATGGTCTTGCCCACTTCCCTTCCTGGCCCTTGCAGTGTACAGTTCGTCAATGGGGAAAAGTTGCAGCCAACAACCTTCTCAGCTGATCGAACGATCCGTTGCAGTCTCCGGATGTCATGCGTGGTGGCTGAGCCAAACCAGACCATGATGGAGAAGGTGAGGATGGACTCAATGATAGCAGTATAGAATTGGACCATCATTGCCCTGTGCAGATTGTGTTTCCTCAGTTGCCGCAGGATGTACATCCTCTGTTGGGCCTTTGTGACTGTGGAGTCGATGGTGGCCCCCCATTTAAGGTCCCTGGAGATGATGGTTCCAAGGAACTTAAATGACTCTATAGATCTGACTGTGGTGTTGTTGATGGTGAGTGGGGGGAGGGGAGGGGGAGCTTTTCGAAAGTCTACAATTAGTTCCACTGTCTTAAGAGCATTGAGCTCCAGGTTGTTGTGATGGCACCAGGACGACAGCTGTGTCACTTCCCGTCTGTAGGCAGATTCCTCCCCATCTTGGATCAGTCCAATCAGGGTTGTGTCATCCGCAAACTTGAGGAGCTTGACAGAGGAGTCTGTGGAGGTGCAGTCGTTGGTACAAAGAGAGTAAAGGAGAGGGGAGAGTACGCAGCCTTGCAGTGCTCCTATGCTGAGGGTCTGCGGGTCCAAGTTGTGCTTTCCCAGCCTCACATGCTGCTTCCTGTCTGTCAGGAAGTTGATGATCCACTGACAGGGGGGTTCAGGCACAGTCAACTGGGAGAGTTTGGAGTGTAATAGCCCTGGCACAATGGTGTTAAATGCAGAGCTAAAGTCCACAAATCCTGGCATAGGTCCCCTGGCGGTCTAGGTGCTGGAGGATGAAGTGCAGGCCTAGGTTGACTGCTTCATCCACCGATCTATTGGCCCTATATGCAAACTGCAGAGGGTCCAGCAGGGGGTTTGTGATGTTTTTCAACTGGGCCAGCACAAGTCTTTCAAAGGTCTTCATGACTACAGAGGTCAGTGCGACAGGCCTGTAGTCATTAAGACCAGTGATCCTTGTCTTTTTGGATACAGGGACAATAGTGAAGACCTTGAAGCAGGCTGCGACAGTGCAGGTTTGCAGGGACTGGTTGAAAATCTCTGTGTAGATCAGTGCCAGTTGTTCGGCACAGAGCTTGAGGGTAGAGGGGGAAACATTGTCCGGTCCTGGGGATTTCCGGCTTACTGTTTCCTGAATAGCCTCTCCACTTCCGCAGTTTCTATTGTTGGAGAAGGAGAAGTGGCCAGACTGATGTTGGGCAGTGGACGAGGCTGTGAGTATGTGCAAATTGGTGATTGCAGAGGGGTGGGGGAGGGGGAAGGGGCCAATCTTTGCAAACTGTAGTCAGTCTGTGAGTAGGTGTGAATTGCTGCTTGAGGAGGAGTGGGTGGGGAACAGTTCAGTCTTTTCAGACTGGAGTCAGGCAGTGAGTACGTGAGAAGTGATGATTGAGGGGGGGGGGGGGGGGGGGGGGAGGGGATCCCAGGATTATGTTTCTGTTTCTCGAACTTGCAGTAAAACTCGTTCAGGTCGTTGGTCAGCTGACTCTTGTAGCTGGTGATTTCTTGCAAGCCCTTCCAAACTGAAGAAGCGTCATTAGCCGAGAACTTGCTCCTCTGCTTCACAGAGTACCTTTCATTATCAACTCTGATTCCTCTTCTCAGCTTGTACTTGGCCTGCCTGTAGCGGTCTGTATCCCCACTCCTGTAGGCCTCATCTTTTGACTGGCAGAGCTGTCTGAGTTCTGCTGTGAACCAGGGCTTGTTGTTGTTGAACCAGATCCGGGTCTTCGTGGGAATGCAACTGTCCTCGCAAAAGCTGACATAGGATGCCACAGTGTCTGTGTGCTCATCGAGGCTTGTGTTTGCTTCCCTGAACACATTCCAATCAGTGCAGTCAAAGCAGGACTGTATTTCTTCAATGCCCTCGCTCATCCACATGATTGTTCTGACCACAGGTTTAGCAGATTTTAGTTTCTGCCTGTAGGTTGGAATAAGTTGAACTAAACAATGATCGGAGAGACCTAGAGCCGCCCGGGGAACAGAGCGATATGCGTTCTTGATTGAAATGTAGCAGTGATCAAGTGTTCTCTCCCCTCTGGTGGGGCAGGTAACATGGAGTCTGTACTTTGGGAGCTCACGACTGAGGTTGGCCTTGTTAAAGTCTCCCAAAACAATGACCATGGAGTCCGGGAAGTCACCTTCTACCCTCAATACCTGGTCAACAAGTTGCGATTGCACCTCACGTACGCAGGCTTGGGGGGGGATGTAAACTCCAGCGAGAATAAAAGAGGTAAATTCCCTCGTAGAATAAAAGGGTTTGCAGTTGATAAAGAAAGATTTTAGATTGGGGGAACAGAAGTTAGACAGTACCCAGATGTCGCTGCACCAGTCCCGGTTAGTGTAGAAGCATATTCCACCTCCTCTTGATTTTCCCGCTGCCTCTGTGTCGCGGTCCGCTCTGTGTAGTTGAAAGCCAGCCAGTTACAGCGCGTTGTCCGGGGTCGACTCACACAGCCAGGTCTCAGTGAAGCACAGGGCAGCGGCTCGAGAGAAGTCCTTGTTGGTGTGGCACAGGAGTTGTAGTTCGTCCACTTTGTTATTGAGAGAATGTAGATTTGCGAGGAATATACTCGGGGGCGGTGTGCGTAATCCTCGTCGCCGGAGTCGGGTGAGTGCTCCAGATCGCTTCCAATGGGTCCTCCTCCATTTCAAGACCTTGAACGCAGCCACAGCCCCGCCGATGAGTATGTCCAAATAATCCAGCGAGTAAGAGAAATCCGGAATAATGTTTGAAGGTACCGTATGTCTGATGTTAAGGAGTACCTCTCATGAAAGTGATCTTTGTGGGATTTCCGCAGACAACACAAACGAACAAATACATACAAAACAGCAAGGAGCAGTACACTGTGGCAGCCATCATCAGCGCCATGTGTGTGAGAGAGAGAGAGAGAGAGAGAGAGAGAGAGAGTGCAGAGTGTGTGTGAGAGAGAGAGTGCAGAGTGGTCATTCTTCCTTCAAACTCATTCTGAAATTCAATGGATCATTGCTGATGATCATTGCTAAGCTCTATTTACCTATCCAAATCCATTGGCCATCTTATCACTTGAAGTGTACAAGATGGCACCTGAAACGTGGCAACTGTTGTGTACTGACTCAGTGTGGTCTACTGTCTTACACTCTTGTACTTGGTGTGATTGTGCCTAATGTATAGTAGGCTTGTTCTTGAACTATATGCAAATAAAACATTTCACTGTACTTGGGTACATGTGACAATAAAGTACCATCAAACCTATGTACACCAATCATAGCACTGTATTGGAATTTCTGGTTCACCCGGAATCCACAGACATTACTTGGAGTGAAACCCAGATTAAATTGGAGTGAAAGACTACTTTGAATCTATGTAGAATAACATACCTAACTTTAAACAACTACAATCACAGTAATAGAGATCACAATTTGTCTTCAACCATTCAGCTCTCCAACCAACATAAAGTCTACCATAAATATGCAGGCAATACTGCAACACTTTGAATTTGAATGGCCTCCCTGTTGGTGGAATCCGAAACTAATGTTCTAATGGAGCTGCCCTAGATATTGATAACAATTGAAAATAAATTCTGCATCGCCCAATGACATTCTCGCTCTCCAGGTGAGAATTCTATTTCCACAAGAACTGCATTTAATTTAAGAGTTTGTTTGAACTGTTTACTCTCCTTCAGTATGTTGTCTGAACTCGCTAATGGAGTTCAATTTTCAATAATTGGCTTTTTCTCCCTGGCCTGCCTGGATGATTTGATTTAAGTATTTACTGCAGTATTGGTGTTTACGAAGGCCTTAACTACTAAGTACTTTTTCTTCACAAACTTTCCTGGGCCATTTATGCAAAGGAGCAATCCAGCATTACATGTGGATGAATATGTTTTTCTTCTGAATTGTGAAGACCTTATAATTTATAAATCACTTTATTATTAATTTCACTAAATTGTGACAAAACTAAATATAGCCTTATTACTTTAAGGAATTTGCTACCACTTCATTAGGTTCTGAATTTGGTTATCCATTCAGCCCAAAAACCATTTAGCATCACCTGGGTACAGGAAATCTTTCTGAATGTTTTTCTTTACAATACTTGTACTTCTGTATGACTTGATTGAATTCATGTATAGTATGATTTGGTTGGATAGCATGCAAACAAAGTTTGTATCTCGATACACCTGACAATAATAAACAGATACCCATTCCAATAATTGAAAATTATAATTTTTCTCATGAGTGAATGGAAGAACATAGTTCAAGAGGAGGTTGAAGAATTTACACATCCAAATTCTGAGAGCACTTAAGGATATTAACGTTGGAATGTGAGTTATATGCCAAACATTTATCACATAAAAGCTGGAGCATACCAGAGAGATTTGTTGCACGTGAAGTGCAATGAAATGCTATTCTTCTATTTGAAATCATTAGAAAGATGGAGGATATTATATGACAGTGTTCGAGTTGTATCCTGGCGTGTTCCTGTAAATGGCAACTATCTTTAGGTTTTAATTGCAATAGTTGAAAACATTAAAGATCTCATTTGCTATGAGATGGTAATTTTATTGCAATTATTCTGTAATTGGCAACAGAACAGCAGATAAAATTTGGATCGCAGCTCCTCCATTATTCAGTGAATGTTGACTGACTTTTTTTAGCAAATGGCATAATTGGCATCTTATTGCATTCCATGACTGTAAGTAGCACTTTTTTATTGTCGTGTGCTATCTTTGAATTGTATTGCCAATGCAGCATAAGGAGAAAGGGGATAGCTGTGAAATTGTGCTGTCCTAGTGAGGCTCTTCTTTTTTTCTTCTTAGGCCCCCTCAGTCATGGCTGACCATGGGTGATGCATCCTAGTTGGCTGCTTGCTCCACACCTCGGCTAGAGCAGCGTCGCTTGTGGCTGAAGAGACCAATGCGGGAGTGACAGTCTCTGTCGCAAAGGTCACATTTGTGTGTGGACTCTGGTCTGTTGAAGTTGCTGCACTCCTTTCTGCGTGCCCGCTTTTCTGCCGCTGCGTTCATCAGTTTCTCTTCCTCCGTTTTGAGATGTTGGTTCAGGGTACCTGGCCACCTTGTACGGTCAGCTACAAGGCTCTCCCAGGACTCCACATCGATGTCGAGCGCCTTCAAATCTCTCTTGCAGACATCCTTGTAACGTAGCTGGGGGCGGCCGATGGTTCTCCTCCCAGATGTTAGCTCTCCATAGAGGATGTCTTTTGGAATACGGCCATCCTCCATGCGGTGGACATGGCCCAGCCACTGCAGCCTGTGCTGCCTGAGTAGTGTGTACATACTTGGAAGGCCAGCGCGAGACAGAATCTCGGCTTTGGACACAGTCTTGCCAGGATATACCCAGGATACGGTGGATGCTTCTAAGGTAGAAGGTGTTGAGTCTTCTCTCCAGTCTGGCATATGTAGTCCATGTCTCACTGCTGCACAGCAGCGTGCTGTTGATACAGATGTTGTAGACTGCTATCTTTGTCTTCACTGTCAGCTTTGGATTGGTCCACACTCGAGTTGTGAGGCGAGCGAGAGTTGTAGTTGCCTTCCCGATCCTCTTGTCAATCTCTGTGTCCAAGGAGAGGTTGTCGGTGATAGTGGAGCCAAGGTACGTGAACTGATGGACGGCATCGAGTTCGTAGTCGTCGATGGTGATGACAGGCGGTGCCTCTGTATCCAGTCCCAGGACGTTCGTCTTCTTCTTTTTTTTTTTCTTTTTTTTTTTACAATAGGTGCAGGAGTAGGCCATTCAGCCCTTCGAGCCAGCACCGCCATTCAATGCGATCATGGCTGATCACTCTCAATCAGTACCCCATTCCTGCCTTCTCCCCATACCCCCTCACTCCGCTATCCTTAAGAGCTCTATCCAGCTCTCTCTTGAAAACATCCAACGAACTGGCCTCCACTGCCTTCTGAGGCAGAGAATTCCACACCTTCACCACCCTCTGACTGAAAAAGTTCTTCCTCATCTCCGTTCTAAATGGCCTACCCCTTATTCTTAAACTGTGGCCCCTTGTTCTGGACTCCCCCAACATTGGGAACATGTTATCTGCCTCTAATGTGTCCAATCCCCTAATTATCTTATATGTTTCAATAAGATCCCCCCTCATCCTTCTAAATTCCAGTGTATACAAGCCCAATCGCTCCAGCCTTTCAACATACGACAGCCCCGCCATTCCGGGAATTAACCTAGTGAACCTACGCTGCACGCCCTCCATAGCAAGAATATCCTTCCTCAAATTTGGGCTAATGATCAGCCCAAAGTCCTTGCAAGCCCGTTAGAAGTGGTCCATCAATGACTGTAGTTCCTGCTGGGTGTGGGACACAACTGCTACATCATCGGCGAACAACATGTCTCTGATGGGAGCTTCACGTACTTTTGTCTTGGCTCGGAGGTGGGTGAGGTTGAAGAGCTTGCCGTCTGATCTAGTACGCAGGTTGATCCCCTCTGTTGCGGTGCTGAAGGCATTTTTCAGGAGCAGAGCAAAGAAAATCCCAAAGAGTGTGGGAGCGAGGACACAGCCTTATTTGACGCCACTGCGGATGTCGAAGGGCTCAGAGAAACTGCCATTGAACTGCACTGTCCCCTTCGTGTTGATGTGGAAGGATTTTATCATGCTCTGCAGTTTTGGTGGGCAGCCAATCTTTCGGAGAGCCTTGAATAGGCCATCTCTGCTGACGAAGTCATACGCCTTGGTGAGGTCAATGAAAGCAATATACAGGCGATATGAGGTTACCTAATGCTAAATCATACAATTCTATTGAATTTAATTCAGGTTCAAGGGAGATTGAGAAAATAAAGATAACTTTTTATAGACAAGGAAAATCTAAAGAAAAAATTATTTCTTACGCCAGAAGAATATGAAGTATACATTCTCTCTTCGTAGGTTAAGAGTACAACCTGCATGTAATCATCAAAGTTGAAAGTTGAAAGCAAATTTCTGAGGGGAAGCAATATTTTGTCTGATTAAATCAAAGCCTTTTAAATTTGAAAAAGCCCATTTATAGTGGTTAAAATAGTAGGAAGACTCCTCTGCGGTGGCTGCATTTGAATGTATCTTTGTTCTTCAAGATGATCATGTTAATGATTTTGTGAAATCATCCAGCATATAAGTTGAAAATATAAATTTGTAACTGATAATCCTCTTTGCAAAATTTGAGGCCTTCAGTAGGGAGTCAAGACAGAGGCCAGAGATACAGTCAAGGAGTTTGTTGAATTGTTTCTTCCAGCAGGTACGAATCACTTCTCGTCCCTAATGCATTCATATCATGCACTTTTTCCACCTATTATCTATTCTTATGGTCTTGAGCTTTCTGTTGAACACCACCCTTGTTTGAGATTGTTGTTAAGCAAAGTTGCATTAATGCCTCAATGCTTTTCTTAATATTTTCAGTATAACGCTGCAGCTCACCTATACCAAGATCTCCATTGGAATGGAGCTATGAGGTAAGTGGAAAACTGTTCAATCCATGTTGCCTCTGCTCCAGAACCAAGGTAATCCTTTACTTCAGTAATGAGCTGCACCAAGATGATTTGTGCATGCATATGTTTGGAAGCCTCGCGCTGAGTCAATGTCAATTCAATCATTGAAACATGAGAACATGGGCCTTATATTTAACATTTAGAAAACAAAGATCTACCAACTATCCCTTTGTACAACACTGCATTCCAACAACAAAGGTCCACGATGTGACCATGATATCATGACTGCTTTCTACATCTCATAAGCCACCTCTCAATAATGGTAGATGTAATGACAAAATTCATCATCATTTTAATTTGTAAGGACAGCCTTTGGATTTCTGATTAAAAAAATATTTTTTGAAGTTTGAGACCTCAACAACACTATGCTCATGATGTAACAGTCAGGGGCAAGTGCTGCTCTGCAAGTTATGGACTACCAGGTACCTCAAAGCAATGTAAAAAATACCATCAACCTCTGCAATATTCCTTAAAACCAATGGCTGACTAAATTAAATCAATTTCAGTGTTGCCTTCCAGGCCAACATCCCCAGCATCAAGGCAATAATAACCAATAGTTGTTTTTGATGGAAAAGCCATGTAATTTTTATGCCCAACACCAGACTCCCAAAACAGATGTGTAGGAAGGAACTGCAGATGCTGGTTTCAACTGAAGAAAGACACAAAAAGCTGGAGTAACTCAGCAGGACAGGCAGCATCTCTGGACAGAAGGAATGGGTGATGTTTCAGGTTGAAACCCTTCTTCAGACTCGTCAGGGGAAAGGGAAATGAGAGATATAGGCAAGATTTTGCATATCTTTCATTCATTGTTCTATATCTCTCTCCATCATCGTTTATATCTCTCGTCCAAGAAGGCAATACGGGGAGAAAAGATGAGGTACGAGGGTAAACTAGCCAATAATATAAAGGAGGATAGTAAAAGCTTTTTTAGGTATGTAAAGAGGAAAAAAATAGTCAAGGCAAATGTGGGTCCCTTGAAGACAGAAGCGGGGGAATTTATTATGGGAAACAAGGAAATGGCAGACGAGTTGAACCGATACTTTGGATCTGTCTTCACTAAGGAAGATACAAGCAATCTCCCAGATGTTCTAGTGGCCAGAGATCCTAGGGTGACGGAGGAACTGAAGGAAATCCACATTAGGCAGGAAATGGTGTTGGTTAGACTGATGGGACTGAAGGCTGATAAATCCCCAGGGCCTGATGGTCTGCATACCAGAGTACTTAAGGAGGTGGCGCTAGAAATTGTGGACGCATTGGTGATCATTTTCCAATGTTCTATAGATTCAGGATCAGTTCCTGTGAATTGGAGGGTAGCTAATGTTGTTCCACTTTTTAAGAAAGGAGGGAGAGAAAACGGGAAATTATAGACCAGTTAGTCTGACATCAGTGGTGGGGAAGATGCTGGAGTCAATCATAAAAGACGAAATTGCGGAGCATTTGGATAGTAGTAACAGGATTGTTCCGAGTCAGCATGGATTTACGAAGGGGAAATCATGCTTGACTAATCTTCTGGAATTCTTTGAGGATGTAACCATGAAAATTGACAGGGGAGAGCCGTTGGATGTGGTTTACCTTGACTTTCAGAAAGTCTTTGACAAGATTCCACATAGGAGGGCAAAATTAGAGCACATGTTATTGGAGGTAGGGTACTGACATGGATAGAAAACTGGTTGACAGACAGAAAGCAAAGAGTGGGGATAAATGGGTCCCTTTCAGAATGGCAGGCAGTAACTAGTGGGGTACCGCAAGGCTCGGTGCTGGGACCGCAGCTATTTACAATATACATTAATGACTTGGATGAAGGGATTAAAAGTACCATTAGCAAATTTGCAGATGATACAAAGCTGGGTGGTAGTGTGAACTGTGAGGAAGATGCTATGAGGTTGCAGGGTGACTTGGACAGGTTGTGTGAGTGGGCGGATGCATGGCCGATGCAGTTTAATGTGGATAAGTGTGAGGTTATCCACTTTGGTGGTAAGAATAGGAAGGCAGGGTATTATCTGAATGGTGTCAAGTTAGGAAAAGGGGACTTATAACGAGATCTGGGTGTCCTAGTGCATCAGTCACTGAAAGGAAGCATGCAGGTACAGCAGGCAGTGAAGAAAGCTAATGGAATGTTGGCCTTCATAACAAGAGGAGTATAGGAGCAAAGAGGTCCTTCTGCAGTTGTACAGGGCCTTAGTGAGACCGCACCTGGAGTACTGTGTGCAGTTTTGGTCTCCAAATTTGAGGAAGGATATTCTTGCTATTGAGGGAGTGCAGCGTAGGTTTACTAGGTTAATTCCCGGAATGGCGGGACTGTCATATGTTGAAAGACTGGAGCGACTAGGCTTGTATACACTGGAATTTAGAAGGATGAGAGGAGATCTTATCGAAACGTATAAGATTATTAAGGGGTTGGACACGTTAGAGGCAGGAACCATGTTCCCAATGTTGGGGGAGTCCAGAACAAGGGGCCACAGTTTAAGAATAAGGGGTAGGCCATTTAGAACTGAGATGAGGAAAACCTTTTCAGTCAGAGAGTTGTGAATATGTGGACTTCTCTGCCTCAGAAGGCAGTGGAGGCCAATTCTCTGAATGCATTCAAGAGAGAGCTAGATAGAGCTCTTAAGGATAGCGGAGTCAGGGGGTATGTGGAGAAGGCAGGAACGGGGTACTGATTGAGAATGATCAGCCATGATCACATTGAATGGCGGTGCTGGCTCGAAGGGCCGAATGGCCTCCTCCTGCACCTATTGTCTATTGTCTATTTTAGCCCTCAGGCCTCAACCTAGTGTTTACCATTTTCATATAAAAAGCCAATCCATTATTGCAGTCTTGTATGTCACATTTCTAGTATTCATTTTTTCCCTCACATTTCTCTTCTGGTATTTAAGATAGACAATAGACAATAGACAATAGTTGCAGGAGATTCCATCTGTCTTCTCCTACTCTTGCTTTTTCCAAACAATTTATGTTTTTCAGCCGACATAACCATCACGTGTGTTAATCAATCTCTTCTGGTCACACCTTCCAGGTTGTTCTGCTTGCCACTTCACCCCTTCTTTGTGACTTAAAACATGTTTCATATCATACTATTCCCATCTCAAATGAGAGGTAATTAAACTGAAGGGTTAACTCTTTTTATCTGTCCACAGACACCGTGTGACCCGGAGAATATTTCCAAGTTTTTTCTGCATGTATTTCAGATTTCCAGCATCAAAATATCGTTTTATGGTTGCTTCCTTCTAGGCATTCAGAGAAATATACAATTATTTCATTGCCAATTGATTAAATTGCTATATTCATTCGAATATATTTTACTTTCTGAGAACACAAGTATTTTCATAAGATTTTCATTCTAACAAGCTGCGAGTCATCTTAAAATACTTCTAACGGCTTATGAGACTTTGCATGCCGGTGCATAAACATAAGCATCCTTATGTTCAACAATCTGTTATAATTTCATTTTCAAAGGCATTCTATTTTCAAAATGTTAAACATAACAGGGGTGATTTTGACGAGAGACTGTTTAGTCAACAGTACACAATGGCCATCTGTCCAACCCCTTCAGCCGGAGGCAAGACCTTGGTAAGATGCTTCTGCTGAGTTCCATATCCTGAGTGGACTTTTCCTGTGCCTTACTCTCAGAACAGTATATCATGGGTGAGGCTACAGAAATAAGGATGATCATAGATTGTGCTACATTGCAAAGGCAGCATCCTCCAACTTTCAGAAGATATACTCCAAACTCTCCTGCCCTCTCAAAAAATACTTTTGGCTTATCTTTCTGGGGCATCTGCAAGTCCCAGGTGTTTAACCTAAATTTGAATGTCAATCCACTATATATCTTTTTTCACTACAGAAATGTAAAATGCCTTAAGTACTTCTTAAATTCTTACATCTTACTGCTGGAGTTCCAGAATAGCCCCCATATTACTCTTGGACGAATGTACCACACTGAGCTATCCTTAATGAATAAAGTAAGAAAAGACAAAGTATAACACTGTGAAAATATTATACGAACCAGGTTTTGATTGTCAGCTGCTTTTAAACCAATGCTGGTTGCACTCAAGGATGCAATTTTCCAACTTGCCTGTAGAATATTATTACTCAGCCATTTTACATGTGGCCCTAAATGGGCAAATGCACATACATGCTCATTTTCCACAAAACACAACTTAGCCCAGTTGCCAGATCATATTGCATCTGTACCAACTATTCATTTGTTCAACAATCAAGTACTGAATTTGCTTTCAACTGCATGTTCATGTGAGATGGCTATTGCCTTGGATACTTTAGATGAACATTTTTTTTCCTCGTAATTCTCTATCCATGTTTTTAGGAGAAGAAAACCATAACACGGGTTAAGATGACACAGATAAGAGGAAGATCCTTAAAGCTGTGCCACGACTCTTTAAGAAAAGAATCCCAACTTGACATATTCATTTATGTTTCAACCCATGTATAAGTGCAAATTTTATGGTTTCTCTCTCTTTTGCTCCATTTAATGACCAAATATAGGAACCTACTGAGATAACACTATAATCGCAACAGTATAATACAGAAATACAATCCAAAGTCTGTTGTGGCAAACACTAGCACATAAATATTAGCACAGATTTATCCTTAGACCCTAGGCCTAAAATATCACTTGAGTGAAGGGCATAAAAAATAGCCTGGAGAGAATCAATTTCCTGGGCGAGAACATGTCCAACTTTAATCCATTCACTTGCATTCAGAGAAAATGGTACATTTTCCTCTCAATGTAGGAAGAACTATAAGTGTGCTACAAAAAAAAGCATTTGTTGAATTACTTTTTGAGTACAGGCGGTATCACTGGAGCTGCAGAAAATACAATCATTGTCGACACAAAATGCTGTAGTAATTCAGCGGGACAGGCAGCATCCAACAGTTACTCCAACATTTTGTGTCTATCTTCGGTGTAAAGCAGCATCTGCAGTTCCTTCCTACACATCTATATACTAAAACTCTCGTTTGTTTGTTCCTATAGCCAAAACGGTACACGAAAGCGCAACAATTTTAGGCCCAACTAACTCACCAGCCCTTTGGTGCTAATGGAAGAAGCTTAATTGAAATCGGTGTTATATTTTTAAAGTTATTCTCATTTTAAAGTTTAAATCTATCTCCTAGGGAGGGAGGGAGGGGGGTGGAGGGAGGGGTGGGAGGGAGGGGGAAGGAGGGAGGATAAGGGGGGTTGAGGGGGATGGAGTGGGGGAATGGTGGAGGAGAAGGGGGAGGGGAGGGGGGTGAAGGAAGGGGGAGGAGGAGGGGGAGGGGAGGAGGGAGGGGGAGGTGGGAGGGAGGCAGGGGGGATGGGAGGGGAGGGGGAGATGGGGGGAGGGTGGAGAGGGGGAAGAGGGGAGGGGGAGGGG
Source organism: Rhinoraja longicauda (assembly GCF_053455715.1). Classification (NCBI taxonomy): domain Eukaryota; kingdom Metazoa; phylum Chordata; class Chondrichthyes; order Rajiformes; family Arhynchobatidae; genus Rhinoraja; species Rhinoraja longicauda. The sequence goes on along the minus strand of NW_027602203.1, from coordinate 6,196 downwards.
AGGAGGGCGGAGGGGAGAGAGGGGGGAGAGGGGAGGGGGTAGAGGGGAGGAGGAGGGGGGGGGGGGGAGGAGAGGGTGCTGCACCAATGCAGGAGAGGTTTGGGCCCAACGGGTCCAATTGGTCTAGTGCAATCATAATACTTCCTTCAGCTGTGTGCCCAAGCATTTGCACCTCAAATGGAGCTTTAACAGGATCTCAATGAAACAATCACTGTACATAAATAATGAGGCTTAAGAATGCCTGGTCCACATCCCCCAACATCCCCTCCACCCCCTACTGAGCATCTTGCTCGGCAACGTCTGAGTCACAAATAAGATGGTGGTGAAGGTAGGGAGACCAATAACTGTGAAGAAGTATCTGAATACATAGGAGGAACAGACAGGTAGAGATGTGTGGTAAAGTGGAGCATGCACAGAACTTTGAAGGAAAATTAATGGAAGACCATGTAACTGTAATATATTTAAAATATAATGGCATTTCATACCAAAAGCCTTTGGTATGGAATGCCCACAAATCAATGACATTTGGACTGACATTACATCCATTTCAATTCCACTCTTTAAAGGGACATCGCAAATCTGAGATACCATGGATATCGACATTGGAAGGAAGAACAAACGACAGAAAATAATCTAAACATTCCAATGCAGCTCTTCACTTTAGTGACCTCCTTACACCTGGGAAAAGCCAGACCTGCAAATTAAGCAGATTGATTAGATCAAAGCAATGTTCATGTTACTGCCTCTAATAGTAACAGAACCAGTCACCTGAAATATATTTTTGCGCACTCAACCTAGAAATCCTGAAAATGTCTCCTGCAGATCCCTGGAAGAATCTTTGAACAAAAACACAGAAAAAGGGGGCATCTTTGCCAGATAATTTTACACCAAGGTACCAGTGTCACCATCTGGCATAGTAACACATTAGTGATCAAACATATTAAGGAACCTTATCTGCCTTCTCTTCATTGGAGATAAAGGGCTGTAAGTTAGGAGGGTGTTGCCATTCTTACCATAGTTATACTGTTGTTCGCCTTGGTCAAAATCTGTCACAAAATAAGAATTTGTTGCAACACATGAACTATTGTGGAGGAGTTCTAAAATAGAGATTATGTGTAACGATTTCCAAAGTTAAGTTTCTAAACTTTAAAGCCTGCTCTTATCCTATTTTCTTGGGTGAATTCCAGTGATGACTCATAGACCAAATATTAAACTCAAAAGCCCATATTTGTATCACTTTAATTAATTCATTTGTTGAAAATGGCAACATGACCCTCCTAGGAATTGTAGCAAACACTATGATTGCTCAGGTTAGATGGTGCAAAATGGTGTTGGGAACTTCCTGACATGTAATCACTCTTAACAAATTTAATCTCCATTCACTTCCAAACATATACTTTCCGAATTCAGCCCAGGGTAAATCTCTGAAATTCATGACTGGACTAGTAAACGAGGAAGCTCATTAACAATAGCATATTTTAATAAACTTGAGTATGATATTGAAGTAACATTTTCTGACAATGCAGTTAGGAGAATATACACTAAGGATTACATTAGGATGAATTAAATTGCTTCCTAATTTTCTCTGCTGTTCAGTGTTAATTACAGAGCAAAACATTAATTAATCAGTCAAGAGGATACAGAGAGATGGGTAAAGAGAGCTAACCATCCAATATGTGAATAAATGCTGTTGGAAGCAATTCGCAAACATGGTTTATTAAACACAAATTGCTCAAAGTTTCAATACGTCTAAAGATAAACCACAATCACAACAGATGGAACATCCTACCCAGCAAACCTCCTAAACCTAACCAAACCAATGTTTCTCTACAGTTCAGACTGAATGAACAATCATTTGTCAATTCTCATGCAAAATGATATCCTGCTCCCCCTCCTGATAGTGACCATATCCTGTCCTGTACGTAGTAATACTGAAAACCAGACATGACTACAGTAATTGGAATGTTTTATTTCTTTTAGACTTGCCACACTTTACTTTGAATAGGCAACTTCTATACACAGAGGTTAGTCAATTAGTCTTGATGCTTACAGATTTTGACCATTGACGTGTTTGCATTTTCCACAAACTATTAAACCGTTTTAATATATATCCAGAATTTTTTCAACTTGAATGTTTTTTTCAGTTTACATATAATTCAGTGACACATAATACATGTCAAAATTATTGAGCATGATACTGACAACCATGTTTTTTTCGAATTCTAGTGCAAGCGAAATATAGGCTCACAACAGCTCAGCTGAACGAAATGAAGGTTAGCAAAAATCTGATTGCTACTTTTCAAATCAGCACAGCAGGTGCACCCATAATATATTTACAATTTGCTTTGAAATATCCTGAAAATTTTACATTTTTGTAGCACATAGATTACTTTTAAATAGCACACTATTATATAAATACAGCTTTTAAGCCCCACTAGCTCTAAAAGCTAATAATATGTGCACTGGAATCCCCAGGTATTTTAAATATATATCCATATAGAGGTAATTTCCTTTTAAAAATTGCTTACAATATTGCAACTTCTATTTTAATTGCATATTAATATCCTAATTCATATGCTCTCCCTGTTTAAGTAATTAATTTCTTCCCATTTGTTTTCTGTGACAATTCTTCAGTCTGATTGTTAGCTGCTCAGACATTTTGATTACTTCATTCTTGTCTTCATATTAGAAATCTCTTAGTTTATTATTGTCACGCATACTGGGGTACAGTGAAATGCTCTTTGTTACATGCTAAGCAGTTAGTGAAAAGTGTCTACATGATTACAATCAAACTGTCAAACAATGTACAGAGGCAGGATAAAGGGTATAATGTTAAGTGCAATATAAAGTCCAGTAAAGTCTGATTAAAGATAGTTTGAAGGTCTTCAAAGAGGTAGATGGGAGGCCAGACCCGTTCTCTGGTTGGTGAGAGAATGATTCAGCTGCCTGAGAACAGCTGGGAAGAAACTGTCCCTGAAACTGGAGGTAGGCATTTTCAAACTTCTGTACATCATGCCTGCTGGGAGAGGGGAGTAGAGGGAGTGACCAGGGTGAGATTGGTCCTTGATTATGCTGATGGCCTTGCTGAGGCAGCGTGAAGTGTAGATGGAGTCCATGAAAGGGAGTTTGGTTTGCGTGATGGTCTGGATTATGTGCATTTTTTGACCTCTTGGATGGAACTGTTCACAAACCATGCTGTGATGCATCCCAATAATATGCTTTCTGCAGTGCATCTGTAGAAGTTGGTGAGGGTTATTGAGGACTTGCTGAACTTCATTAGCCTTCTAAGGAAGTAAAGGCATTACTGTGCTTTGTTGGCCATTGCTTTGATGTGGCTGGTCCTGGACAAATTACTGATAATATTTATTCCTGAACTTGAAGCTTTCAACCATCTCTTATTCGGCGCCATCCATGTTTACCTCAGTGGGAGTGTCCTTCCTGAAGTCGATCATAATCGTGTTCGTCTTGATGACATTGAGGAAGAGGTTGCTGTTTTGGTACCAGGTTACGATGTTCTCAATCTTCTTCCTGTATTCAGTCTATTCATTATTTGATGTGCAGCCCACTACAGTGATGTCGTTTGTGAATTTGTAAATTGAGTTGTATTGGCCCCTGAATTGATATTTCACCACAATCGACATTAGAACAGCAAGTGTCCACTTTGCAGAGATTTCTAGCAACCTGCTGTCCTAGCAGTTCATTTCCAAGATGGGTGTTAAACATCACTGCAAAATCCATCTCATGATTTATTAAAAACGGTTTCACAGTAATTTGTTGATCCATTATGCTTCAAAAGATCAAACGAAAGAATAATGAAAACAAATTTTATTAAGTAGCTTTAGTTAAGTTTATTTTAGTTAACTGCCATATCCGGTTTCATTACAGTACAAAACGACATTATCCAATTTTGTTAGGGTAGCACTGAGGCGCAGCTGGTAAATCTGCTGTCTCACAGCGTGAGAGACCTAGATTTGACCGTGAGTTTGGTGTGTGTCTATGAGAGTTTACACATTCTCCCTGTGACTGTGTGGGTTTTCTCCGGGTGTTAAGGTTTCCTTCCAAAGATGTGTAGGTTTGTAGGTTAATTATTCTCGGTAAATAGTCCCTTACGAGCAGGAAATGGATGTGAGTGGATTACATAGAACTAGCATGAATGGGTAATCGATGGTTGGCATAGACATGGTGGGCCAAGGGGCCAATTTCCTTGCTGTATCTTTCAATCAATTTGCACTATAAACTATACTATAAATATAGCCATTAAGAAGTTTGAATTTATTACTGGCCGATTTAATTAATCGTGTTCTTTTCACACATAATCCACAAGGAAATGTAACCATTTGGGATTTTTTAATTATACCCAAGATAGATTGTATCTTCTGAGGAATAGATTAGGTGAAATGAATAAAGAATTACAATATGTTCAATTGATAAATAGCTTTCCCTAAAGGGTTGCATTTTTTCAAGAAAAAGTCTTAGAAAACAGCATTGATCAAACATCCCTTCTTCAGTTTTATTTGATTTTGTTTATTTCAGAATGACTTTCTCCTTTTTATCTAAATTAGCAGTTGAATTCCCTAAAAGATGATTGATGATTTTCTCTATATTTATGAGATATATCAACACAGCATCAACACAGCATCTGATTTTAAGAATGATTCCTATGCAAAATCATTGTTTTCACTACAAATTGGTTATATTCTTTAGTCCTGCAGGCATCTATACATTAATTAAATTTCTCTGCAAGTACACAACAAAATAATCTTATACCCTCAAGAAAGCTTAAAATAACTGCTATAAAATGATTTGACTCATGTACCTAAGCCATAGCACAGAAAATTACAACAAATGATTGGAATCTATAATTAATGGTTTAATTTAACGTCTGTCATATGTTTATAATTCCATAGAGCATTTAAACATTTTTTTTTGTTGTGGATTTACCAAATGACAAAAAGAAATAGCTCCTGCCACAATAAATGTCATACGAGAATAAAGGATTATGCAGAAAGTTATCCAATATTGTACTGTTTAAGTCTCTGAAAGGTTGGAGTACTTCAACTTCTGTCAGCTGAGGTTAGTTTATTTAATAACACTCCTTTAAAAAACTTTTGGATGTTATATTACTACAAAGACATTTATAAATGTATGTTTTTGATGAATTATTAACAAAACTAGATGGGTGAGCTCCAAATGGATGAAAAATATTACATCATGATATGCTGCATCTGAGGTTCCCCAAAATGGCTGTCAATAACCTCCAAGAATGCCTGTCTGAAGCAGGCTTTAGGCTTTGTGAATGTGCAAATAGTCTTTATGTCAGTTCTAATTTCCACACCAAATTTCCCATCAACTGAATGACCATATGTCATGCCAATCTACTGCAGATTAATCTGTGACCGTTCAGGAAAACAAGTAATTTTACAGTTTTATACTTCTATTTCATGACATCATAAGAGCAATAAACTGGCCAACCGTTCTTTATTAGACCGATCAGTGAATCTTTGAGAAGCTTGATTTTTGAGAAGTGCATTTTTTGCTAAGGCCTTAGGTGTAAGGTTTCAATCAAGCACTTTTCATATTTCTCACAAAAAAAGGCCAAAGAATATTTACAACAATCCTAAGCCATGCAAGATAATACAATTTTGTAGATAGTAGATATATTGTATAATCCTCATGGATGCAACACATACAAGACCTACAGGTATGTGACCACGTGGTTTGCACTTCAGAAAATAAATGAAATTTTAAAATGGGGGTGAGGGGGAGGGAGGGAGAGGGGGAAGGGAGGGGTGAAGGGGATCGGGGAGGGGGGTAGGGAGCGGGGAGGGAGAGAGGGGAGGGAGGGAGGGGGAGGGGTGGAGGGGATGGGAGTGAGGGGGAGGGAGGGAGAGAGGAGAGGAGAGGGATGGGTGAAGGGGAGGGGGGGGTTGGGAGGGTGTCGGAGGAAGGGGATGGGTGAGGGGGAAGGGTGAGGGGGGAGGAGGGGATGCTGCACCAAAGCAGGAGAGGTTTGGACCCAACGGCTCCATTTGGAAGGGAGGGGGGGAGAGGGAGGGAGAGGGGAGGGAGGAAGGGGTGAAGGGGATGGGGTGAGGGAGAGGGGAGGGAGGGGTAGGGGGTAAGGAGGGGGAGGGAGAGAGGGGGAGGGGTGAAGGGGATGGGGAGGGGGGGTTGGGGGGATGGGGAGGGGGGTCAT
>NW_027602202.1:0-45000 GCF_053455715.1 Rhinoraja longicauda | reverse complement strand
CCACCCCATAATTAGAGCTTTTAAAAAAATTCATCTAAGCACTTGGAAAGAAGAAGTAAAATATAAGACACATTGCACATCACACATTATCATTGAAGCTGGACGAGGCTCAGGGTTGCAAGAGAAACAGCTGCCGTAACTGATAGGACATCTATGGGGTAAAATTCAACCAAAATTCCCACGGCGATCATGGGACCCTGATACTGATTAGTGTCGGAGGCAGTCATCTGAGTTTGCCACATGTTTGTTGTACTGCCAAACCAATGTTATTGAAATCTGAAATACATTGGAACACAGGGTGAAATGGAGATGAGCCATTTATAAAGGTCCACAAAAGATCTCTGCTGTGGGATGAATTACATTTCTTTCCAGAAACATATAATGAGGCCTAGTATGTTTTACGTAAATGAGCCTGTTCCAACGGGTAGGGTTAGCAACAAATCAGACTGGCAGACAGAAGCTTCATCCCACTGCACTTTCAGTGACTCATAGAATTACAACAACAAAAAAAATGAATCAAAGAGTCATTAGGAATGAAGCAGAGGAAATATGGAATTACAAATTAAAACAGACTCCACACCGCAACTAAATGCAAATTAATGTTTGCAGAAGACCTAATCCTACATGACAGCCATGTTCTGGTATTTCTGCATTTTTGCTCCTTTATCTACGCATCCAAATTATTCATCAGATTTAGCACTGCCTCAGTGTTCACCCACTATCTCTGATGGTGCATTCCATGTCCCCTGATCTCTTACTCTAAATCTCTTTTCAACTTCAATTTCCTTTGTTTGAGATCTCCATCAGTGGAAAATGTTCAACCCACTCAAAAAAGAATTTATAATATCATCAATTTATTATCAGTTTCATGCATTTTCAATAATAGTCTTTGACCCAATCATATTGAAAAATGTTTTGCGATCAGATTTACACTTGTCACTCATCTGTTGAGGTAGGAACTGATCCCAGATGCCCAGATTACTTACATCATGAGATTTTGATATCTCTAGAAGAATCAAGAATGCATGCAAGTTGACACATCCTCAGGTAATTCCATTTTCATGCTGTTCAATTGTTGAAGGATTTGTTGTGACAACCAACATCTTTCCTGCTCCACTCCTCTTTATTTCAATTTGCATATTTCTACTCACATTGCGTTTACCAGTTGGATGATAAGATCTGTTGGAACAATAGTCTTGACATGAACACGGCATAATGAGCAAAGCAACAGGGAATTGTTTACAGGCAGCAAGTAGAAATCTTAGAACAGGTGCTGTCTTTAACATGTGGCATTAAAAAAATACATTCAGGTGGATGTATGAGTTTAACATGTGGCATTAAAAAAATACATTCAGGTGGATGTATGAGGTCCGGAGAAAATGGCGGCGCGCACAGACGCAGCGGCTCACAGCTCTCCCTTTCGGTGCTCTTTATGTGTGTTATGTGTGTTATGTCTGTTAGTCAATTTTAATCACGCAAACACTTACAACCGTAAGGATCTTCTGATTATAGGATTCCAGTGCAATCGGGACCTTACGAACGAATTTCCACACCCATGAAATATACCGGAGGAGATAGCCAGGACACCGGGCTCTCCGTAGATAGTTGTCGGCACGAACAGGCGTCACAGGCGGAGGAGAGACAGGAAGCAAAAGCGAGGATGCCGGTCCGGTATACTTGCCAAGCTAAAGAGACAGCCACACAAACCACCGCTACCTAGCATGTTTCTCACCAACGCCAGATCCATCATCAACAAAATGGACGAATTAAAACTACGAATATCAGCAAACAAACTCGTTGAGGACTGTTGTATTCTCTTAGTAACAGAGACATGGCTTCATCCACTTATCCCGGACGGATCCATTGAGCTAGCCGGGCGTACAGCGTTTCGCTGGGATAGAAACATCGACTCCGGTAAGAGCAAGGGGGGGGGGGGGGGGGGTTATGCATTTACGTGCACAACAACTGGTGCACTAACATCCAAATCATGGATAGCCACTGTTCTCCTGATCTGGAGTTCCTAACAGTTAAATGCAGGCCTTTTAACCTTCCTCGTGAATTTACAGTGGTTATAGTAACAGCAGTCTACATCCCACCAAATGCTAACGCTAGTACAGCTTTAGGCTACCTGCTCGGTGCAATAAACTCACAACAGAGCACATATAAAGAAGCAGCCCACATCATAGCCGGGGACTTTAACCATGTAGACCTAAAGACAGTTCTCCCGAAATTTGAACAACATATAAGATGTACTACCAGGGGAAAAAACACACTAGACAAGGTTTATTCTAACATTAAGAAGGGTTTCAGGTCAGCACCACTATCACACCCAGGGCAGTCAGATCACCTGTCCATATTCTTAACTCCAGCATACACCCCACTCAGGAGGAAAGCTCCAGTCACCATAAAGACTGTTAAGACATGGCCTGAAGGAACTTCCTCGCAGCTGCAGGATTGCTTCGAAAGGATCAACTGGGATATTTTTGAGGATCAGGACTTGGAGGAGTACACATCAACTGTACTCTGCTACATCCAAAACTGTGTTGACAATGTCACCGTCGACAAACGTATCCGGTTGTATCCCAATCAGAAGCCCTGGATGACAAAGGATGTCAGGTCTCTCCTCAAGGACCGTAACACCGCCTTCAGGTCTAGTGATAGAGCTCTATACAGTGCTGCTAGAACCAACCTGAAGAGAGGCATCAAGGATGCCAAAGCGTCCTACAAGAGGAAGATTGAGGACCACTTCACCAACAATGACCCACGGCGGGTATGGCAAGGCATCCAGCACATCACCAACTACAAGACCAGCAACCGCACGACTGCCGACGGCGACGCCTCACTGGCAGAGGAACTTAACTGTTTCTTTGCTCGTTTCGAGGTGAAAGCTACAGTGGCAAACATAACACCCTCTCCAGCACCTGACAACCACATCTTCACTGTGCAGGAGAATGATGTTAAGCGCGTGCTCAGACCAGTGAATCCCAGGAAAGCTGCAGGCCCCGATGGTGTGACGGGCAGAGTGCTGAGGGAATGTGCAGACCAATTATCTGAGGCCTTCACAAAATTCTTCAACCTGTCCCTTTTAAAATCCACCATCCCCCCTGCCTGAAGTCCACCACAATCATCCCACTGCCGAAAAAGTCTGTCATCAGCGGCCTTAACGACTACCGTCCGGTAGCTCTCACACCGGTCATCACAAAGTGCTTCGAGAGACTAGTCCTGCAGCACATCAAAGCCAGCCTCCCACCCACCTTTGACCCATACCAGTTTGCCTACAGAGCAAATAGGTCTACAGGGGATGCCATCGCCACTGCTCTTCACACTGCACTGACCCACCTTGAACACCAGGGGAGCTATGTGAGGATGCTCTTCCTAGACTTCAGCTCTGCCTTTAACACAGTCATCCCGAGCAGACTGGTTACCAAACTTTCTGACCTTGGATTTTCCCAAACCATCTGCCAATGGATCAAGGACTTCCTGACCAACCGCCCCCAGACTGTCAAAATAGGCCCTCACCTCTCCTCCACCATTACACTGAGCACCGGCTCGCCACAGGGCTGTGTGTTGAGCCCCATCCTTTACTCTCTCTACACTCACGACTGCGCCCCCACCCATCCCACCAACACCATCATCAAGTTCGCGGATGACACGACTGTGGTTGGACTCATCTCAGGAGGAGATGAGACAGCCTACAGGGATGAAATCCAAAGGTTGGCAGCATGGTGTTCAGTGAACAATCTTGTCCTGAACTCCTCCAAAACAAAGGAACTTATAATAGACTACAGGAAAACCAGTGCAGAACACGACCCACTCTACATCAATGGGGTCTGTGTGGAAAGGGTACCCACTTTCAGGTTCCTGGGTACGCACATCGCAGAGGATCTTACCTGGTCTACCAACACCATTACCTCAGTGAAGAAGGCACAGCAGAGACTCCACTTCCTGAGGATCCTCAGGAAGACCAACCTGCAGGAGAAGCTCATGATGTCCTTCTATCGCTGCTCCATCGAGAGTGTGCTGGCATACTGTATAACCACATGGTATGCCAGCTGCTCAGAAAAGGACAGGAAGGCCCTTCAGAGGGTCATCACAACGGCCCAGAAGATCATCGGCTGCTCACTGCCCTCCCTGGAGCACCTGTTCAGCCTGCGCTGCCTCAGTAGAGCAGGCAAAATAATAAAAGACCCATCCCACCCCGGCCACCGTCTGTATGTTCTTCTGCCCTCTGATCGATGTTTCAGGTCGATCAAATCCCAAACAAACAGACTCAAGAACAGTTTTTACCCCAGGGCCATACGAGAACTGAACACTACTCTCTGCAATAGGGCACACTGTTAAAACTTTTGTATTTAATATATTGGTATTTATTTGTTTTGCATTTATTGCATATATGTTTTTTACGCACCTTCAGGATTGCTATTTTTTTAAATTTCGTTGCACTTGTTGCAACGACAATAAATGAATATTATTATTATTATTATTATTATTATTATTATGAATGCAGCAGAATTCTTCTTGTGTTCTCACCTCCATTTATTCCATGACCAGCACCAAAATCAAATTAACTGATCATCATAATGTTTGTGGGACTTTATGTGAGCAGGTTGAATGCCATGTTTATATTTAAATGCCTGCTCATCTGGTTTCTATCGGAAGAGACGTGTTAAAACAACCCTGTTAAACCTGTTCAATTACACTCGTTGCAGATGGACCATGAAGATGCAAGCCACAGACTAACTAGTCAGTTGAGATTTTTTGGTATGACTTGGGATCAACATGTTTCTTTTAGATAGCAGTTCTTCAGCAAAGCAATGGAACTCAATCTTACATAGCACCTAATGGGCAGATATAAAAAATGTAAAGGACTTTCATACTTAATAAACCCTTTAAGGTTCATCTCTGGCAACATTTTCCATTTTCCATTTTAAAATGTGCGCGTAAGGCCACTGTGCTGTCCTTAAAAACTGGCCTTCTACGTTTCGTATGACATTTCAAAGTTTTGTTATTCTTTCATCGAAAATCATGTCAAAGTTTTAGAAGTAGTGAAAAGACTTTCACGGTTACATACATTTCTGGATCACTGTATGAGTTAGCACACCTTCAGAATTACCTCCTTTAACATTTTCAAACACTTTGTTTATTGGAACTTTATTAACCAACCACATAAATGAAAAGTCCATTTTGAAACTCCAGGTAGGACATACATTGCTGGAGTAACTTAACGGGTCAGGCAGCATCTCTGGAGAACATGAATAGGTGACCTACATATCAGGACTCTTCTTCAGACTCGAAAGTCCAGGTATCTTTTTTTAAAGATACTACATTGATCAGATGGGCATTGATGGCCTCGTATCAGTGTAATTAGTAAACCAATGCTTAATGTATGCTTTTACTAGTTTTACTAATTTTACTAATATATGCTTTTCCCGACGGGGCTGTGGAGCTAACGAACCGGTCACTAGAGCGGGCCGATAGAACAAAGGACTCCGGTAAGAGCAAGGGCGGTGGGCTCTGTATCTACATTAACAATGACTGGTGCACCAACCACCCCGCAATAGAGAGCTACTGTTCCCCAGACCTGGAGTACTTACTGCTCAAATGTAGGCCGTTCTATCTGCCGCGGGAGTTTACTGTGGTCACCATCATGGCCGCATACATTCCCCCACAGGCTAATGCTAACCTAGCACTAGCACAGCTGCACTCGGCCATCAGCAAGCAGCAGGATGCCCATGCCAATGGCGCCTTCATTGTTGCCGGGGACTTTAATCGGGTCGACCTATGAGCCGTGCTCCACAAATTCCACCAGCACGTGCAGTGCCCTACCAGGGGCTCAAACACACTGGATAAGGTGTACACCAATGTAAAGGACACCTACAGAGCTCTCCCCTGCCCACCCCTGGGACAATCCGATCACCTCTCACTGTTTCTACTGCCCGCGTACAAACCCCTCATCCACAAGACCAAACCTACAATAAAGACAGTCAAAATATGGCCCGAGGATGCCATCCTACAACTCCAGGACTGCTTTGATCGCACCGACTGGGACCTGTTTGCACAACAGGCCACCTACGGTTCAGAGGTAGACTTGGAGGAATACGCATCCACTGTGCTCTCCTACAACAACTGCTGTGTGGAGAATGTCACGGAGGACAAGGAGATAAAGATGTTCCCAAACCGGAAACCCTGGATGAACAAGGAGGTACAGATCCTGCTGAGGGCACGCAACAAGGCCTTTAAATCTGGTGACATTTCAGCATACAGTGTTGTCAGATCAAACCTGAACAGAGGTATTAAAAGGGCCAAAGACACCCACAGGCAATGGGTGGAAGACCACTTCAACACCACGGACACCAGAAGCATGTGGCAGGGTGTCAGGGACATCACTGGCTACAAGAGCAGCCCTGCCTGCCCCCACAGCGATATGACACTAACCAACGAGCTAAACACCTTTTTTGCCCGCTTCGAAACTGGCAGCACCATCTTGAGTGGAAGAACCCCAGCCAAGGTGGAGGGACTGGTCTTGCAACTGAGCACACAGGAAGTACAACGCGCTCTGCAAGGGGTCAACCCACGCAAGGCTGCAGGCCCGGATGGAGTTCAAGGAAGGGTACTTAAGGACTGTGCTGAACAGCTGGCTGAGGTATTCACCAGGATCTTTAACCTGTCACTATCTCTGGCTACGGTTCCCAAGTGCCTGAAGTCGGCTATCATAGTGCCGGTGCCGAAAAAAGCAAAGATCACCAACCTGAACGACTACCGTCCGGTTGCCCTAACTCCAATAGTCATGAAGTGCTTTGAAAGGCTGGTCCTCTCACACATCAAATCCAGAATCCCTGACTCACTGGACCCACATCAATTTGCATACAGGGCAAATAGATCCACAGAGGATGCCATCTCTCTGGCTCTTCACACTGTCCTGACTCACCTGGAGAGACAAGGCACGTACGTGAGGATGCTATTCATTGACTATTGCTCCGCCTTCAACACGGTCATCCCCACCAAGCTCATCACCAAACTCCACCAGCTAGGCCTCAGCTCGTCGTTATGCGACTGGATCCTGGACTTCCTGCTGGAACGACCGCAGGCAGTGAGAATGGGCCCGCACCTGTCCTCCACTATCACCCTGAGTACCGGCACACCACAGGGCTGTGTTCTGAGCCCCATGCTCTACTCCCTCTTCACACACGACTGTTTCCCTGCATTTGACACCAACACCATTGTCAAGTTTGCAGACGATACAACGATGATCGGGCTGATCACCAACGGTGATGAAACAAAATACAGAGCGGAGGTGCAGAACTGGCGGACTGGTGCTCTGATAACAACGTGTCCCTAAATACCACCAAGACCAAGGAGCTGATCATCAACTTCCGTAGGTCACACAACGGGGAATATGCCCCGATCTTTATCAATGGGGACAGTGTGGAGAGAGTGTCCAGCTTCAAGTTTCTGGGCACTCACATTTCGGAGGACCTAACATGGTCCAATAACACTGCTGCGCTGGTCAAGAAGGCACAGCAACGACTGTTCTACCTAAGAATACTGAAGAAGTCTGGTCTACCCCAACAGCTGCTGACGACCTTCTACCGCTGCACCATAGAGAGCATCCTAACACATGGCATCCCTGTGTGGTACCTCAGCTGCACGGAGGCAGAGAGGAAAGCTCTTCAGCGGGTAGTCCATAGAGCTCAGAGGACCATCGGAACACAGCTACCAGCCTTGGAGGGCATCTACAACACACGATGCCTCAGAAAAGCCACCAGCATCCACAAAGACTCTTCACACCCCTGCAACAGTCTGTTCGAACTTCTACCATCGGACAGACGATACAAGGCCTTCTACACCCACACCTCCAGACTCAGGAACAGCTTCATCCCCAGGGCCATAGCTGCTATGAACCGGTCCTGCTGAGCCGGATGGTCACATCGCGGCGGCACGGTAGCGCAGCGGTAGAGTTGCTGCTTTACAGCGAATGCAGCGCCGGAGACTCAGGTTCGATCCTGACTACGGGTGCTGCACTGTAAGGAGTTTGTACGTTCTCCCCGTGACCTGCGTGGGTTTTCTCCGAGATCTTCGGTTTCCTCCCACACTCCAAAGACGTACAGGTATGTAGGTTAATTGGCTGGGTAAATGTAAAAATTGTCCCTAGTGGGTGTAGGATAGTGTTAATGTGCGGGGATCACTGGGCGGCACGGACTTGGTGGGCCGAAAAGGCCTGTTTCCGGCTGTATATATATGATATGATATGATATGATCGCACAGTGATCCGGCACAGATCTACTTGCACTTTATTCTGTTTTAAAACTGTTACAATTTGTTTCATTGGGTTGTTTAAATTAATACTGACTAGCTAATTAAATTATTGCATCATATGAGAGGCTCATTCCCAATCTCGTTGTACCCCTGTACAATGACAATAAAGATATATTGTATTGTATTGTAGAGATACACAACCACAAACTGGCTTATACATGGCAAACAGTGGTTACAAATCAAAAATACATATTTGAATGCATACAACTTTAAAAAATGCAAACCCTGCTGTGGACATAATTTCAATTTCCGTCTATTTATTTTCATTAGTTTTTTTAATTTTTAGTTGTCTTGAAAAGGGAAATAAGGTGTTGCAAGGTCATTAGGAGTTCGGGAATCTCCATTACCGACCTAGAACATTTATTGATTTGCAAGAAGAATTTGAAATTGATGGTGAAATATTGCTGCTTTTCTCCTTTGTGATGGAGATCACGATGGGAAGGAATACTGCATGGGGAATTGCTGCCTCCTCCATTGCTTCCTGCAATATAACTGTAGGTATGCTTAAAACATATTCCATCAATTATAAAACATTTTGAGATTTCCAGGGGCCATGTAACAATTGTCAGTTGTAACAATTGTCATTTATTATTAATTTCTTACAATGCTGCATCTATTTTCTATGCTGAGTTTCATTGTAAAGATTGTGATTTTTTAAAATCTTGACTTGTTTTTGCATCTGGGTATCGTTAGAACTGTTCTGCAGATATTATTGTTTAATGGTAATGGACACAAAATGCTGGAGTAACACAGTGGGACAGGCAGCATCTCTGGCTAGAAGGAATGGGTGACGTTTCAGGTTGAGACCCTTCTTCAGCGGTCTCGACCCAAAACGTCACCCATTCCTTCTGTCCAGAATTGCTGTCTGTCCTGCTGAGTTACTCCAGCATTTTGTGTCTATCTTTGGTGTGAACCAGCATCTGCAGTTCCTTCCTCCACACATTGTCTAATGGTGGCTCACTATGTTTTGACTTGCAGTGATCCAGTCCCCACAGTTGATTGCCTGGACATACAATCCCAGTTTTGCTGAGATCAGACAACTATGGTATTTTGTTGGTGAATTTCTTTTGGTAAGTAAGTGTAAACCTACTGGTCTGAAATATGAATTCTTGTTACTCAGTACATCTCTTAAAACATCCAAAACCAGGACATCTTTTCATCAACAGGGCTCTGATGGTAAACTCATGTTTAATTCAAATTTCATCAAAGTGTCATCTTTGTAGCTACTAATATTATTATAATTCAAAAAACATTTCCTGAGCAAGCAAACTATTTCTTATAAACATAATCTGCTGCTGGCTGTGTTAGAAACTATTATACAGTAACATTTCCAAATTATTATATTTCTTTTTTGTTGTAAAGGGTGCACTTCAATAAAATCCTTGTGACCAATTCAGTGGTAATTCTTGAATCTTGACAATAACGTTTCCAAGGCGACTTTTCTTCCATTCCTCATCTTTCCTCTTTGTGCTCTACAGTATTGTACAGCAGTAATCTCCATTTGTTTCAGCACAATTTTAGTTTTCCATAACTCCATTTTGTTACATTCAGTTTGAAATAACGCCTGAAACGTATTTGACATTTCCATTTGACTTAAATTGCTCTCTAAAATACATAATAATTGTATACTTTCCTTATTTCCACAGCACATACCTTTTTCAGTTTATAAAGAGTCATATTAACTGTTGCTCAGGCTGTTCGATGCCTGAAAGATATAAATCTCTGCAATCACGTATTACATTTATCAATCTTCTCTGGTGGTTCGAAGAAGGTACTTGAAAATGTCACTCCTTGCACTACTGACTGTCAAGCTTGAACCTGATCAGATTAAGCTGAATTATTAGAAAAGGTAGTGATTGCAATGTAGGCAATCTTTTACAATCAATCAAATCTATTAATCTAAAGTCCACTGCTACAGATGAAGTAAATAGTTATACAACCAATTTTCCACATTTTTTGAAAGCCATGTTGTTGGGGAACTGTTTGCCCATTGAATATAAATATCTGAAATAATGCTTTGCCGCTGTAGATATTATGAAGAGAAAATTGCAGTTGCTTGGTGGGTTACACAGTCACAGCCATTTGAGGTTTATTCTATCTTGGATTATTCCACAGATTTTGCCGCCTGGCTCTGATGATGTATTGGAAATATCCAAGCTTGAAATAAGCAACTGGACAATGCTGGAAATTCACAAAAGGGTAAATGGATACTGGAAACAGGAAGATATGAGCTAACATCTCTAAAGTAGATTTTGAGCAGGTAAGGTACCAACAAGGTACTTACTGCACATTGGTCAAAAATAAACCCCTCATGTCCCTTCTAAATTTCCCCTCCTTCATCTAAATCTATCACTTCTAATTTTATCTACCTCTGATATGGGGTATTTTTTCTTGCAGTTTATCCCATTTATGCATAATTTTATATACCTCAACAACGCTCCCTGTTAATCTCAACTCCAGGAGACTTAGACTTAGCTTCTCGAGTCTCTCAATTAACTGACCTGATCCATTCTGGGCAACATTCTAGTGGATTTCCTCTGTACCTTCTCCTGATCAAGTACATCCTTCCTCCAGCATGGTGAGAAGAACTGCACACTGTACTCCAAATGTGATCTGACCAAGTTTTTATAAAATTGAATAGAATTGAACATTCTATGCCTTAGCTCGTGAAGGCCAGTATTGCATGCGCCTTCCTAACTAATATCTACCTGTGTGGCCACCATCAAGGATCTGTGGGCCTATTCCAAAACTTTGTCCTTCAATACTCCATAAGACCCTATATGCTATAGCCTCGTTAACATTTGCAAAATTCATGTCATCATATTTGACCTCCATCTGCATTTTTCAGCCTATTTCACTTGCAATATTTTAATATGCAATCTAAGACTACCTACTGAAATATGAAAAGGTTTGCCAATCTTCACGTCATTTGCAAACTTACTGATCATGCCTCCTATATCCACATACAAGTAACTCATGTATACTCTCATGGACACCACTAGTCACAGGCATCCAATCACAAAAGCAACTCATCAGCATCGCCTTCTATGTCCTGTTGCAAGGTTAACTATGGTTCCAGTCTGCAACTTTTTTCTGGATTCCATGGGCCCTAACCTTTTGAGCTGGTCTCTTGGGAGGGACTTGTCAAAGGCCTGATGAAAGTCCATTTAAATTGTATCTACTATCCTGCCCTCAGCTATATACTTTGTTACATCTTTAAAGAATTAAATCAAATTGGTCAGACAGATCAGATCAGCCATGGCAAAGCCATGTTGGCCATCTCTGATTAATCCCGGCCTTTCCAAGTGATCATTAATCCTCTCCCAGAGAATATTTTCTGGTAAATTCCCCATGATTGTTGTTAGGCTCACAGGTATAGATTTGCCAAGCTTTTCCCTGCTACCTTTCCTGATAGGGGGGTCATGATTGCTGTCCTCCAGTCAACAAGGACCTCATCAGTGTCCAGCTGATATTTAAGAATCTCAACTTGGGTTCCAGCAATCTCTTCTCTGACCTCCTGGAGCAGTCTGATTTAAGATGGACAGATAGAAAATGCAAAGGGCCACCAAATCACTCGTCTATCATCATTCTCAAAAATGAGTAATGCACCATCATTTACTGTGAAGGTTACAGAATACAGAGAATACAGAGCTTTATTTGTCATTCGGTACCAAGGTACCGAACGAAATTACATTAGCAGTCACACAAAAAAAAAGAACACAAGACACATGACCCCAACACAAACGTCCATCACAGTGACTCCAAACACCAAACACCCCTTCACTGTGATGGAGGCAACAAAACTTCCACTCTCTTCCCCACGCCCACGGATAGACAGCTTGTCCCCGACCGACCCACACAGTCCCCGCAAAGGGATGGGAGTCCCCGCGGCTGAGCCGCACCGGGCGCCGAAACGTCCCGCGGCTGAGCCGGGCGATTGAAGGCCCCGCGGCCGAGCCGCACCGGGTGCTGAAACGTCCCGTGGCCGAGCCGGGCGATGGAAGGCCCCGCGGCCGTACCGTGCGCTGCTAAGTCCCGCGGCCGAGCCGCGCCGTGCGATGTAAAGTCCCGCGGCCGAGCCGCGCCGTGCGATGTTAGGTCCTGCGGCCGAGCCGCGCCGGGCGATGTAAAGTCCCGCGGCCGAGCCGCGCCGTGCGATGTTAGGTCCTGCGGCCGAGCCGCGCCGGGCGATGTAAAGTCCCGCGGCCGAGCCGCACCGGGCACTGTTAAGTCCAGCGGCCGAGCCGCACCGGGCGATGGAAGGCCCCGCGGGCGATGGAAGGCCCCGCGGCCGAGCCACACCCCGCGCCGTGAGGAAGAGACCTAAAAAAGAAAGGTTTCCCCCACCCCACCCCACCCCCCCACACCCCCCCCACACCCCCCACACATACACAGCCAAAAAACAAAAACAAAAACCATCCCAACACCGACACACAACAACAAAAAAGGAAAAAAAGACGAACAGACTGCCAGCGAGCCGCAGCCGTTAGGCGCCGCCACACGTGACACGTTGCATATCAAGAATGCAGTAAGACTGGATTATATCATCAGAAAATCATGAAAGAAACAAAAGAGAGGAAGTCTAGAAAATAATCAGAAAACAAACAGATTTAAACTTTTTCGGCATTTACATCTATATCACTCTCTTAAAGCTATATAACTTGTTACATTAAAGATGGACGCAAAGTGCAGAAGTAACTCAGTGGGTCAGGCAGTATCTGTGGAGAAAAATGCTGGGTGACGTCTGAATGAGGTCTGAAGAAGGGTCCCAACCCGAAATGTCACTTATCCTTTTTCCTCCAGAGATGGTGCATGACCTGCTGAGTTACTCCAGCACTTTGTGTCTATTTTTGGTATAAACCATCATCTACAGTTCTTTGTTTCTATAATTTGTTACATTCAGTGACGTTCTGTGTTATTTCTCTACATCAGAATAATGACTGCACTTCAAAGGGAATTCTTTGCTATTAAGCACATTGGAACATCTTGAGGCTGAAAATAACAAAATTGCTTTACCATCCCTTTTTTTAATGAGAGTATAACAGCCATGTTACTTGGAAAATTACCAGTTGCTTGGCAGGTCACGCAGTCTTAGTTATTTGAGGTTGATTCTATCCTGGATTATTCCACAGATTTTGCCACTCGGCTCTGGTGATGTATTGGTACTATGCAAGCTTGAAGAAGCAACCTGACAATGCTAGAGATTCATAAAAAGGAAAATGTGTACTGGAAAGAGGAAGATATGGGCTAAATTCTCCAAAGTATATTTTCACCAGAGCTGGGAAAGGCTTGTTACATTGCTACTCTGAAGTTTGAGTTTGATTCCTGTGGGTAAGAACATAATGCAGCACATGGACCAGAAACCTCCTTGGATTTGCCCTCTTCCCTGTGGTAATTTTGCCGCAAATGTGGCAGAATTACAACTTGAAAGCACTAATTGCAGCAATGATCCCCTGGCAGTGTGGGGGAAGGCCCAATAAGATTAACTCCACACTTCATTTGCAGCAGAGATAGTCAGAGTTAGCCAAGTGTTATATTAAGTAAGATGTAGCAAAGTCTGGTGCACTGAGAATATAGCTATTTCCACAATCTTAAGATGTCCCAATGTGCTTTATAGCCAAGAATTCCTTTTGAAGTCCAGTCATTATTGCGATGTAGAGAAATAACGCAGAGCTTGTCATCTAATAAAACACTTTTGAACTCTTCATTTTTCTCTCCAAAGATTCGATGTGGCTTGGTAAGTATTTCTAGCATTTCCTATGTTTGTATCAAATGATGAGCGTGTGCAGTATTTTGCTGATGACTCAGAGGTCATGAATATTCATGGTGGAGTCTGTCTCAGCAAGGTAATGTATCTGCCGTGTTACTCATTATCACCTTTTGCCATTGCCAACAATAGACCTGTGTGGGCTCTACATTTCCTTGAATATTGTTGTTTTGTGCATCTCCCACAATAACTTGTCCTTGGTACTGTCTATATCTCTCGTTCTCCTTTTCCTTGACTCTCAGTCTGAAGAAGGGTCTCGACCCGAAACATCACCTATTCCTTTTCTCCAGAGTTGCTGCCTGGCCTGCTGAGTTACTCCAGCATTTTGTGTCTATCTTCGGTTTAACTAGCATCTGCAGTTCCTCCTTACACATATCTGCCATATCCTTCTTTTGAGCTGGAAATGCTTATTGTGCTTTAGTTCAGTTCTCATTTTAACTTCCCTTTTCTTAACTGTTGTAAAATGGACAGATTGAAAATATAAAGGGCCTCTAAATTACTCAATTGGTTTTGAAGGATGTTTGACTGGTGTTTCTAGTCAGTATCCAATGGATCCATTTATCCCCACCCATTCCCTCACTGCAAGTAAAATATGGGCAGCTCTAGCTAACTGTCCTGTCCCGGAGTTCAGCTCTGTGCTCAGGAAGTGCCTGAACCTTTAGATCTTGGCAAGTCCATCCTACTGACAGGATAACCAGTCTTTTAATTTAATTTAGTTTAGAGATACAACGCATAAACAGGCCCTTCACCCCACCGAGTCCACACCGACCAGCGATCCCCGCACACTAACACCATCCTATGCACTCTAGGGACAATTTACACTTATACCAAGCCAATTAACCTACAAACCTGTATGTCTTTAGTGTGTGGGAGGAAACCAAAGATCTCGGAGGAAACACACGCAGTCACGGGGAGAACGTACAAACTCCATACAGACAGAACTCGGGCCTCTGGTGTTGTAAGCGCTGTAAGGCAGCAACTCTCCCACTGCGCCACCGTGCCGCCTAGACCTTCATTGATCATTTCATCGATCCACTCCTGTGCTGTAGGTGGATAAAACCATAATGAGATGTAGACTGATGAAAGGGCCAATAATCACAGCATAATGATTGGAACAAAATGGCCACAAACAGTGAAGCAAACACCAGTGATGTATTTTCCATAACGTGGGGGCTGGCAGATGCTACGTGCAAGATATCAATGGCACATTGCAGCCCCTTTCATAATCTTCTCATTTCTGATCCCTCTAAGATGTACTCCTAATCTTTCTGTGAGTGATTAATAAGATGGTAGATTGCACCCAAGAGCTGCAATTTCTGCCAGCAGTGGAGGAAAAACGTAAACTTGAGACATTATTACATGAACATTTAATGCCAGGAAAATGCAACCTGTGCCAGGATAAATCATGAACCGAAGTGCACAGGCCTGTTGCCTGATGATTATGATTCACCTGGAAGTGATCTTTAGCTTCATCTACCCTCGATAAAACAATCTCCGTGCATGATTTGTGCTCGAAAGGAAGGAATATCTGGGCTTGTATTCTTTGTAGGTCTGTTCACTCACTGGCAGCAGAAAATGTGCATACTAGCTTCCAATTTCAAGGTTGCAAAACAGACATACAATAAAGGAGCTTCTTAAAAAAAATAATGTTCTCCTTCATGCAGTTTCAATGCAGCTGAGTATCTACACACTTGACAATAAACCATAAGTTCCTTGCACAAATCATTGTAAACTCAAATGGAACAATCCCTTTTAAGGAGTCGTAGGCAATGTTCATACTGAAATAAAGTGGGTGCAGAAATAATTCCTTCTTCTAAGCTGAGTATTGTTGTACGTTTCAAGTGGAATACATTCGAGAGCCATGCAATATTTCATGAGGATGTCTGATAAGCTGGAGACTTCCTTTGAAACATAAAATTCAAAGCAATGAAAGAAGCTCCAGATGATTAAAAAATAATAAAACTCTTTTGCTAGCACAGCACCCTTGTTCTCTTTTTTACTACCTTCATTTAAATTGCATTATTGATGATTGCCAGCATATTTCTAGTTGTTATCACCATCCTTTGGGGTGCCAATAAAATGTACTCAAAAAACTTTAATGAAATTTGCTATTCTGCATTATGATCCTGAAAAAGTATAATATACCTTCATCCCAATAAAGAATAGCAAAAATGTAAATGATAACTTAATCCTGACTACTGCTATGAGAGCAAGCAATACACTTAAAGGTTTACCTGCATTATTAGGATTTGCTCACCAAATTGCTGCTTTTTTGAAAGGCAGCTCAAGGAATAATGTTAGATGCTGAAACCATCTTCATCTGTGAGTGCAAGAATATTTAATTGTATTATGAGATGCTACAGATGTGAAAGGAATAGTTTTTGGTTTTATCCTTTCAAGTTCAACGAAGCCAGGCTTACTGTCAGCTGAACAAGAGGAGAGAGAGGATACTGCAGCTGAAGAAAGCATGACACTAATTCCTATCAATATTAAGAGAAGGCTTCAGGCGAAGATATAGTTAAGTGTGAAGAGGTTTGTCTTTGATCTGGTCCATTATTTAATAACTACCAAAATAAAGATCAGTTGGTTTCATGTTGTTATTACACCGATCGACATATGCTTTCAATACAATTCTTCAATTTCTTCAATGTTATTTTTACTGAATCATTAACCTGTTCATTTAAAACAAAATATTGTATGGAAGTAATTAAATTTCAAATGGTGGAATCAATTACTGGATATTCATAGCAGAATTGTTATTCTACATTTAACGATAGACTCTCAAAATAATTGTGAATATAGGAGTCATTTAGCTTATCCATACCAAAATTTCTAAACGTGCTTTCAACTGCCCTACACAGGCTCTTCTCCACCTCAATCAACAATAAATCTGCAAATAATTGATAATCACTTTGTAGAGGAGAGGTACAGGCAGCCAAGTCAATGCTCTCTGCTGTTCAGAACAGATTTTTTTCTGTGCATTAGTTTCATTAATGTTGATAATTATGTGGACATCAATAGTATACACAGTGTGGCATGACTCCTGCACAATCTGCACGTGTCTGGTGTGACCATATCACTTGTTCAGATCTATGTGATCACATCTCTCAATTCAATCTACTAATGGTGAAACAACATTACCATTATCGCTGTATGTGGATTAAGTTGGAACTTCAATTAATATAGTACCTTTTCATATCTTCAGAATATCCTTAAGCATTCAAAGTTAATGAATCCCTTTCAAAATTCACCAGTTTTATAATGAAGTACCAACCTAGAATATATGCTTAACTCCCTGGGTTGAAACTTGAACTAAGCTCGAAGATAAGAGACCTATTATTGAGCCAAGGCTAATATCTTGACACAATGGCTTTGCTCTAATTGCCAGAGTAACCACAGGCAGTTACTCCCAACCGATAAAGACCTACTTGCCGAAAAACACCGAGCCGTAATTTAGCTACCTAGTGTAAATTAATCCTTCCAATTTTTGGAAATAAGTGGTAATCACAGTTAAGTGCCAGAAGAAGCTGAATATTAGCATTTGACCCTCATAATGAGAGATGTGGGGTTACCGATATTAAAGTAGCGTATGGAAAATGAGCAAAAGTACAAAGCACAGATTCTCTAAGCAGAAGGTAGATTTCATACTGATGAGTTATAGACAATAGACAATAGGTGCAGGAGTAGGCCATTCGGCTCTTCGTGCCAGTACTGCCATTCTTTGTGATCATGGCTGATCATCCACAATCAGTACCCCGTTCCTGCCTACTCCCTATACCCCCTGACTCCACTATCATTAAGAGCTCTATCTCACTCTCTCTTGAAAGCATCCAGAGAATTGGCCTCTACTGCCTTCTGAGGCAGTTAATTCCACAGATTTACAACTCTCTGACTGAAAAAGTTTTTCCTCATCTCCGTTCTAAATGGCCTACCCCTTATTCTTAAACTGTGGTCCCTGGTTCTGGACTCCCCCAACATTGGGAACATGTTTCCTGCCTCTAGCGTGTCCAATCCCTTAATAATCTTATATGTTTCAATAAGATCCCCTCTCATCCTTCTAAATTCCAGTGTACACAAGCCCAGTCGCTCCAATCTTTCAACAGACGGCAGTCCCGCCATTCCGGGAATTAACCTAGTAAACCTACGCTGCACGCCCTCAATAGCAAGAATATCCTTCCTCAAATTTGGAGACCAAAACTCCACACAGTACTCCAGGTGCGGTCTCACTCGGGCCCTGTTCAACTGCAGAAGGACCTCTTTACTCCTATACTCAACTCCACTTGTCATGAAGGCCAACATGCCATTACCTTTCTTCACTGCTTGGTGTACCTGCATGCTTACTTTCAGTGACTGATGAACAAGGACACCCAGATCTCTTTGTACTTCCCCTTTTCCCCTTTTCCTAACTTGACACCATTCAGATAATAATCTGCCTTCCTGTTCTACCACCAAAGTGGATAAACTCATATTTATCCACATTAAACTGCGTCTGCCATGCATCTGCCCTCTCACACAACCTGTCCAAGTCACCCTGCATCCTCATAGCATCCTCCTCACAGTTCACACTGCCACCCAGCTTTGTGTCATCTGCAAATTTGCTAATGGTACTTTTAATCCCTTCATCTAAGACATTAATGTATATTGTAAATAGCTGCGGTTCCAGCACCGAGCCTTACAGTACCCCACTAGTCACTGCCTGCCATTCTGAAAGGGACCTGTTAATCCCTAGAGTTCATAGAGTGGAGTACAATAAAATTTGATATTGGACTCAATGCTACTATCCACAGCTCCAATGTTCGAAAAGCTATGAGACGAGAAAACAAATAAACTTATTATGATCCTTTGCCTACTTACTAATTGAATTTATGTTTATAGATTTTATGATAATTATTTTCTACCTTATTAACTTTGCACTTCAAATGATGTTTACTGTAAAGGTTTCTTTACAGTCAAAAGTGCCATTTACCATTTGATTAAGTGGAAGGGGAAATTATGGAAATAGGACCAAAAGAACTTTAGAATGAAGAGAAGAAGAGAATTCTGATAAAATATAAGTAATACCTGCAGGGTTGGCACAAAACCTAAAGATTTTAGGTGCTGGAAATCTAAAAAGCAATAATGCTGGAAGTGATCCAAATCAGTTAATAACAGTAAATGTGAGCATTCCTCAGATCAGGATTCAATAGTGGATGTTTAGAGCAGGAATTCCCCTGTAACTCACAGGGTAATGTAAATTTATTAATTTAGGCTACTTTTTAAAAGATGGTTGCAGAATTTTTATGGGAAACCCTCTTGGAAGAGGTAGGTTTATGATATCACAGGTAGAGGTGATATGGGACCGAGAGAGTCTAATGCAGCTATAAATCCATTTGGGATTCTCCTTTCTCCCAGATTTAAAAAGTTGACTCCAATGACTTCTTAGAGAGAATAATCTCAATTCATTTAGAGTATTGTGTTCAGTTTTGGTCACCATATTATAGGAACGATGTTTTCAAGCTGGAAAGGGTGACGAGAAGATTTACGAGGATGTTGCCAGGTCTTGAGGGCCTGAACTACAGGGAGAGCTTGAGCAGGCTAGGACTTTATTCCTTAGAGTGCAGGAGGATGTGGGATGATCTTATAGAGGTGTAAAAAAATGATGAGGAATAGATCGGATAAATGCGCAGTCTCTTACCCAGAATATGGGGAATTGAGAACCAGAGGACATATGTTTAAGGTGAGGGGAGGAAGATTTATTTGGAACCTGAGGGGTACCATTTTTACACAAAGGGTGATGGATTTATGGAACGAGCTGCCGGAGGATGTAATTGAGGCAGGTAGTCTCACAACATTTGAAAAGCATTTCAATGGGTAGATGGATAGGATAGGTTTAGAGGGATATGTACCAAATGCAGGCAGGTGGGAGTAATGTAGATGGGGCATATTGGTCGGCGTGCGTAAGTAGGGCTGAAGGGCCTGTTTCCAGGCTGTATGACACTATGACTCTCTGACTCACTTTATCTGCCTTTTATAGGTCTTGAAAATGGTCGTTGCAGTCACACTCTGCAGTTTTGCAATGCATCAATTACACAGCAGCCCATGCAGGGGCAAACAAAATAATGAATATCTCTCAGCTGTGTTTAGTGTTGAGCCTGAATGGGAGATTTATACATTTATATTTGTGTAGCCGATTATTCATCTATCTTTGTCTTTCTGTTGCTCCCTGACCTGATTTATAATTCTAATATTTTCTATTTTCCTCTTTATTTGGAAGGCTGTTGCATTGATATGGCACCCCATCATTGTCAATGGTGCATCTCAAAGTGCTTTGCAATCAATTGACTATTTATGGGAAAGGAAATGTTGATGGTTCCAGAAAAAGGAACATTGTGATTATTGCGAAGATATCTTGAAAATTTTTACAACTGGAGCATTAGTTAAAAATCTCTATCCTCGATGTATTCAAAACTAAAATAGGTATTCTCAACAACTAAACAATTTCACTGAACGACTTTAAAGATAAGGTGCAAATGTTCAAAAGCAGTGCATTTACTTTTATTTTCTAAATATTCTCTCTTGATCTGTTACTCCAGCCTTTGGTGTCATCATCTATTAACATGGGGACAACATCTGCGTGTACACTGATGGTATCCAACTCTACCTTTCCAGACCAGTCCGAAGAAGGGTGATCTGAAACATCACCCATTCCTCCTCTCCAGAGATGCTGCCTGTCCCGGTGAGTTACTTCAGCATTTTGTGTCTATCTTCTACCTTTTCACACCTGTCAACCCCTGTCAGTGTGTTTGTATCTTGCCATGCTAGGAAAGGCCACACTTTTGCCACCTAAGTTTTGGGAGGTCATCATTAGCCTGAGGCTCGCCTGAATCTCGACCATTGCAATTAATTCCAAACCTATCTCAACTCTAGCCTTAGTTTGAAACATACTTTTCATACATGTATATTTTGTTATGGTTCTTTTTGACCACAAGCTGATCGCTCACCTAAATATATCCTCATCTTTACAAAGTCCACGGTGTATAAATTCATGTTTGACAGGTAATGCCAAATACAGTGTACAATAACAAATGTATGTGAAATGCTGCATCTGATGTTAATTAATACAAATGACTGAAGAGAAATCATTTGAGGAGAATGTTTCAAGCCAGGTCATCTCCATGGTATAGAATTGTTACCCAGACAAAGGAAGTCATGTTGGAACTAACAGAAGGTTAGATCGCATGGGATCCAAGGAGAGATAGATGAATGGATAGCAAATTGGCTCCAGGGAAGGGAGCAGAGGGTGATGGTGGAAGGTAGCTTCTCGGACTGGAGGCCTGTGACTAGTGGTGAGCCTCAGGGTTCGATACTGGACCCGTTACTGTTTGTCATCTACATCAATGATTTGGATGAGAACACACAGGGCAAGATTAGCAAGTTTGCTGATGGCACAAAAGTGGGTGGTTTTGCAGATAGTGAAGATGGTTGTGGAAGATTGCAGCAGGATCTGGATCAATTGGGCAGGTGGACTGAGGAATGGTTGATGGAATTTAATACAGAGAAGTGTGAGGTGTTGCATTTTAGGACGTTTAACAAGTGCAGGACATACACAGTGTCCTGGGGAGTGTTGTAGAGCAGAGGGATCTAGGAGTGCAGGTGTATGGTTCCTTGAAGGTCAAGTTGCAGGTAGATAAGGTGATCAAAAAGGCTTTTGGCACATTGTCCTTCATCAGTCAGTATTGAGTATAGAAGTTGGGAGGTCATATTGCAGTTGTATAACACGTTGGTGAGGCTGCATTTAGAATATTGTGTTCAGTTATGGGCAAGATATTGTCAAGCTGGAATGGGTTCAGAGAAGATTTATGAGGATGTTGCCAGGACTAGAGGGTGTGAGCTAAAGGGAGTGGTTGAGTAAGCTCGAGTGCAGGAGGATGAGGGGTGATCTTATAGAGGTGTACAAAATCAAGAGAGGAATAGATCGGGCAGATGCACAGTCTCTTGCCCAGAGTAGGGGAATTGAGGACCAGAGGACATAGGTTCAAGGTGAAGGGGAAAAGATTTAATAGGAATCTGAGGGGTAACTTTTTCACACAAAGGGTGGTGGGAGTGGTGGGTATATGGAACAAGCTGCCAGATGAGGTAGTTGAGGCTGGGACTATCCCAACTTTTAAGAAACAGGTACTTGGATAGGACAGGTTTGGAGGGATATGGACCAAGCACAGGCTGGTGGGACTAGTGTAGCTGGAACATATTGGACGGTGTGAGTAAGTTGGGCCGAAGGGCCTGTTTCCACATTGTATCACTCTATGATTCTATGACTTTATAACAATAACTCGACAATTATAAAATTAAATTATCACAGCCAGATTATTTGTTCATCATTGATTATTACTTAATGCCCCAACCTTAAATTTACTAGCTTCTTTGACTATGGTAATATTGGGCAAGTACAGTGTTAAAGATTTTGAAACAACCTACTCTGACTCTGTTGGCAAGAACTACAACATCACATTCATGTAGGAATGGGATATTTCTGACAACCTCTGTGCGTGTCCATGGGGAGAGATGTAGATGCCAGAAGCTGACGTCCAAATTGCTCCGTTTATAATGATGAACACTCATCATTATTACTTTAATAATGTTAAAGTTCTGTTTCTGCAATTAAAATGCTGGGCTGGAAGACTGGAAGTTCCTTTTAAGGTGAGAGGAGCAAAATTTAATGTAAATGTGTGAGCCAAGTATTTTACACAGAGTGTATGCCCTGACACGGATGATGGGGGAAATAGATATGATAGTGACATTTAAAAGGCTTTTAGATCATCACATGGGTTTACGGGGATGGAGTGATCTGGGTCATGTGCAGGCGAAGGATAGCTTAACTTGGTAAACGTTTAACTTGGCATCAGGTGCCTCTTTGTGCCTGATGGGCCTGTTCCTATGCTGTTCTGTTTTATATTCTATGTACACCAACTGTCCTATGCTACTCAGAGTTGTGGGGAAACTAACCAGCTCAATAATTTAGCATGGTCCTTTCCTGTGAAGCTGAGGTTACGAAACAGTTTTGTAAGTTACCTTGGGTGCTTCGGGAGTGGGCCGAAATGTTTGGTTACTTTGTACTGACATTATATCCCAAACTTCAAATACCTCTCACTCCCCCCCCCCCCCCCCCCCCATGCCTATACCTCAAGAATATGAACTTGTTTTGCACCATGGGTGGGAAATTATTCAAGAGTTTTGGAATTATGTGGATAGCAGGCATTAATACACATGAGAACCAGTCTTCAAAGGAAAGCCTGCTGAAATGTAAAGCAGAAGCAGTAATCAGTGTTGAATTAAAAGGCCAGCTTTGTAAACAAACAAATGGTGTCCATGGAGCATTGGGCAGCTGGGCCATAACGGGAGGCTGGTTGCTGAAGAGACATAGTTTGTAAAATGTCATGCCCATGAGATGTTCTTGTCTGCTTCAGCCAGATTTAGGACAATGGGGCATGTTACTTGGCCGACATCAGACCAGGCAGCAGACATGTTCAGCATCAGTTAATTTGCAACAGCAGCGCAGCTGGTGGAGCTGCTACCGCACAGCGCCAGGGACCCAGGTTCGACCCTGACCTTGGGTGCTGTTTATGTGGAGTTTGCACGTTCTCCCTGTGACGATGTGGGTTTCCTTCTGCATCTTAAATACGGGTTGGTTTGTAGATTAATTGGTCTCTGTAAATTGCCCCTAGTGTGTAGGGAGTGGATGCATAAATCAGATAACAGAACTAGTGTGAATGGGTGATCGAATGTCAGTGTGGACACGGTGGGCCGAAGGGCCTGTTTCTCTAAACAAAACTAATCATTGTAATATAGAGACCAAGGAAGGTTGTAGATTGGGCTAACTTTGTCAGTTGGCACAACAAGCATAGTAATAGGCATAAAACACAAAGTGCTAGAGTGACTCAGCAGGCCAGGCACTATCTGGAGAGGGAATGGATATGTAATGTTTCAGGTTGGGGACCTTCTTCATAGTCCATTTCCTTCACAAATGCTGCCTGACCTGCCGAGTTACTCCACTCAAGGTTTTAGCATCCGCATCTGCACAGTGACACAGCAGTAGAGTTGCTGCCTCACAGCACCAGAACCTGGGTTCAATCCTGACCACGGGTGCTGATTGTACGGAGTTTGTAGGTTCTCCCTATGACAGCACTCGTTTCCTCTGAGTGCTCCCATTTCCTCCTACTCTCCAAAGAAGTACAGGTTTGTAGGTTAATTAGTTTTGGTAAAATTATCCATTGTGCGCAGATTGGTGTTAGTGTACATGGTGAACACTGGTCTTTCTGGACTCGGTGGGCCGAATGGCCTGTTTCTGCTCCGTATCTCTAAAATCTAAAGTCTAAAGTTCCTTATGTCTCCATGGTAATATGCATATTTGCTCAGCCTATCAATAATTGGGATCTTTGTGTATGCAGTAGGTCAGTCCTCCCAACACTAATTTTCGGTGCCTTGTTCCCTCTCCTCGAAAGATTTTATACCATATGATCCTATATTCAGCATTGTGTTTATTTTCTATTTTGTCATATTAAAGTTTTCCACTTTATCTTGGTACACATAAAAATAATAAAGCAATGCCATCCATGTGAATTACTTTCCCACAGCAAACATTCGGAGGAATCTTGTCAGTCACAATCCGCATACTTTGTAAATATATAATTCAAAAGAACGATTTGTCAAACACAAAATATTCAAGTAAACAATGGCGTTGTAGCTTTTGAAGTTGTTTTGTATTGAGTCACCTGCTATCTTTGTTCTTAAGAGTCTAAAAAGTTGAAGTATTTTGAGTTCAAGGAGATACTACTGAGCGGGCCTCTAAAGGGCCTGTCCCACTTAGGCGATTTTAAGGCAACTGCTGGTGACTAGGCTGTTGCCGAACGTTCGCCAGGGTGTCGTGGGCATGATCGTGAGGAGTCTTCAATGAATCGTAGTGGATCTCGGCGTGTCGCGGAAAATTTTTCCAGATAGAAATTTCTTGGCGACAGCTGGCTTGTTGCGGGCGCTCGCTGTCGCATGCTGTCCCCAGGTTTGCTAGGTTGTCGCAGATGCATTTAGAAGCACGTAATATTAAATTTAAAAAAGGCATTTGAAGATACCAGAAGATAGTTTTGTTTAACCAATTTATTTACCGTCAGGACATTTGACAGGTAGATTGGAGGCGACAGTTTAACGGTCAGGTAAGCTTGGGAATTTTGAGATGTTTCCGAAGACGGTGTAATCTCTTAGTCAGGTGCTAGTTTCACAAAAAAAGTAACTTGTATCGACCTGACTCGGTATTGTCGTGGTCATTGTCGTAGGGTAAAAGAAAATTTCGGCGATCTGCTATGACTTTGACTGTCGTCGGCAGTCGCCTTAAAAATTGCGTAACTGGGACAGGCCCTTAAGAGAATGCCAGCTTGTCATCACGGGTAAAGTCCTTCATATCTACCAGCTCCAGAGTCTCCGCTGACTGAGTTCTCAGTCACAACACCAAGTTATGCAAGTTTTTCCTATTCACATTATTATTCTACACATGTACAAACTTATAGTACCGCAGTGTCTAAGTACAGAATATTTTATTGTTTGGCACTGAACGCTTTCTGTCTAATACATGTCAGTCACCCTTCAAACAATTATAATTTATGACATTAGAACCATATTTTGTTTAATAATGTGTTGATACATTGATTCTGTTGCCAAGCGTGAACGATTATATGGGCTGAGGTACAAGGATTTTATACTCCTGGTCGCTTCTACAAAGCACTCAGTGGAAAATCTGAATTGAGCATAACATTTCTTAGCAAACTATTAATGTGTACAAAGTTCACTCGCACATTGATCATGAGCTCAGCCATAAGGTGAAGACTGCAACTAATGCGTCTTTTATTTATGCAGTGTTTTGTTTTGTTTAGTTGAGACATTGCCATATATTATATTTTGCAAAGTGTGCACCTGTCAGCAATTCTGTTGCTGTTGGCAACTACATTACCATTGGGAGATTGCAATAGTGCTAATGCAGATAAATGCATACAAAATGTCCAATAGCCTTTCTGTTACAGCATTGGTTTGTGCTATTTCTCTTAATTTAAGAAGTTTTAAATGTCTAGATCTACTCTTGACCTGTTCAGCTGCCGGCAAAATGTCACCACCTCCGGCAACATTTAAAAAAATAACTCACTGTTTTCTTACTTATTTCCAAATGTTATTCTTCCATCATACTAAACTCTGCTTTGAAATCACAAAGAATTTCTTCACTAATCCTTTGTTTCTTTCCCCCCTCCTCCTTTTAAGGTCATAAGGTCCATCAAATCTACTCCGCCATTCAATCATTGCTGATCTATCTCTCCCTCCTAACCCCATTCTCCTGCCTTCGCCCCATAACCTCTAACACCTGCACTATTCAAAAATCTATGTCTCTGCCTTAAAAATATCCACTGACAGCCTCTACAGCGTTCTGTGGCAAAGAATTCCACAGATTCACCACCCTCTGACCAAAGAAAATTCTCCTCATCTTCCTAAAAGACCGTCCTTTAATTCTGAGTCTATGACCTCTAGTCCTAGACTTTCCCACTAGTGGAAACATCCTCTCCACATCCACTCTATCCAAGCCTTTCACTATTCTGTATGTTTCAATGAAGTTCCCCCTCATTCTTCTAAATTCCCCCCATTCTAATATCTCTTTACAAGGCTCAGACTGATCTATTTTTTTGTTCACAAATAATGTTCCTATGAGCTCCACCTCACAAAATAGATAATATATTGGCAGCATAAATGAGCTGTCATTTTAGGCATGGGCTCATGAACAGCTGGATTAATACTGCCCAAATAGGATCCTCATAGCTATCAAGGAGAGATTTTCATTCCATGAGACAGCTGCAATAATAACAGGACAGTCCAACATCACACTTCCCTGGAAAGTCCGATCACATAAATACGATGTGTTAGCAGGCAAATGAAATGCCATTGCCAGCTATTTCAGTATTCTCTTCCTCTGCTCTTAGCCCCTGAGAAACTAAGTTTAAACCAATGATAATAATGGTTCTCTCCTGCTGACAACTATTCCAGGCAATATCATTGCAATTGACAGTGAACACATGTCCGCTCCAGAAAAATTGTCTTGTCATCTAATTCCAGATTCTAACTTCATAAACGGAGTCTACTGAGTGGGGAAGGAGCACATGGTCGTGGGAAAGCATTTATTTTTTTAATCGCACTCACAATAAAAATAATTCTTATTTCATTTTCTTGCAGCAATCTGAAAAACCTGTGACCTGTGTCATATTTCTTTGGAGTAGTTTTTCCGTGTGACTGCACAAAAGGAGGTGCCCCACATGAGTGAACATCAACCAGCAAGATATAAACCAGCAAGATAAAAAACAAATGCGAGGGTGTATTTCTATGAGGAAAAAAATTACAAAGGAGAACTCAAAATTATACCTAAAGAATTTGCATACCTATAATATATTCCATGAACCTCATGGTGCTCTACGATCAATGAAGGACAGTAGTCAATTCTGTAACTTACAAACACTGCTGTCAGTTTGAACTCAGCATAATACCTGCTGAAGAAATGGATCTTGATCCATTGTCTTCAAGATCAGGAGAAATGGAATTCCTGGCATAAATGAAAGGAAATATTCAAACACTAAGGAATATCAAATTATTCACTGTCTGCTTTAATGAAGAACAAATAAAGCCATGAAACATTTTCTTCTACACAATTTCCTTGTGCAGACTCAATACAGATTTAACCTGTGACATAAACCACTGCATAAATAATGCTTGATCTCTCTAGGCTGTTTATGCATCTTCACACTTCCTCCAGTTATTCAAAGCCAGTTATTCAAGGAAACATCTCATGTTTCCTACATTCAGCCAGAAGCCCATAAACCATTAAGGCCCACTGAATATTTAATCAGGGTTTCATCTTGTATCGCTCCCTAAAAACAACAGTCTCAATCTATTTCATTCTTTTTGAAAGAATGGATAGTATCCTACTTAACACCAAACTTCAAACCATTAGGCCAGTCCCTCTCAAGATGTTTTTGTTTTCAATTTCCTGCTGATTTTCAACAACCCCTACCTTTTGCAATATCCCAAATTCTTATCCACACCATCATCACCAGGTTTCAAAGGTCTATTCTGCATACATTTATGACATAAAATGTTCCCATTCACATCCTGTCCCCATTCAAATGTCAGCTTATCCTGGCTGACTTGCACTTGTTGCCCTTGTGTATAAGGGCCTTCTTGCTTTGACATGCCCAGCTGTGGTGCTCCATCCATCTCTATATTTCATCTATCTCTGCTCCTCAGTCTTGGTTCCTCGGTACTTCTCTCCTCAGCTCAACTTTTGATGTCAGACCTTTTACAATCTGACCTTTGCCATTCTTTTCCCCATGTTTCCAAACATCTTCAAATCCTTCATTTTCATTCTATGGTGATGAAATTCCTGTTTACTCCATTATCCTCTTCCTCACCTCAGCTTTGTAAAAAATCTTGGAACAATTTTGATGATAAAGATTGTTTTTGTAAATTACTCAGCTCCCCAAAGTACTCTGCTGGTTCTGTAACTCTGACGTCTTGGGCTTTTGAAAGGCTATATTTAAATGAAAGTTCTTGGTTCCCTTTTAATATTAATTCTCCACTCAAATGTTAACTGAGTTTTTTTAGCATTGTATTAATTCCACATATTTTACATCAAATGAGCTGGTTGGAAAGTTCATCCAATAAGTATTAAATTATAAAATGTATCCTTTCATTCCACTGTTTAATCTGATTCCAGTTTATCTCCTTTTTGTGCAATGTGGCCCTGATCAAAAGACAAGATCATTAATATACTAGTGTACTTGGGGTTATATACATTAAAGGTTGTTGCAGATGTGTAGGTAGCAGGGCTGCTAAATATTTACTACCTTGAGAATTGAAGGGCAAAGATCCATTCTTTGGAAAGATCTCAGTGTTGAAAATTGCCTCAATACCATGAATAAAGTGGCAATGCTTTTGACCCAGGGAATCATTGGCCTGTGGACAGCAACCCCCCCCCCCCCCCCCCACTACTTTCAGTCTGAAGAAAGGTTCTGACCCGAAACGTCACCAATCCTTTTTCTTTAGAGATGCTACCTGACCTGCTGAGTTACTCCAGCACTTTGCGTATTCAGTATATAAACCAGCACCTGCAGTTCCTTCCTACGAATCGTGAGCTTATCTTGGGAAGTTTGTGTTTGTTGCTGTTGGCCAGCCAATATGATGTCCAACTCTTTAAACAGTTCTAATGCTTTTACTTCTGTTACTCCACAGTAAAAAATAAATCACCTAATTTACTGTAAAGAAGTTTAACACCAATCCAGCTTTTAATTTACTGGTCTCTAGTCTGACTTTCCTAGCATATAATGAAGTTTCATTATGTGATTAGATCTCATTAAGTCATCTCTGGCCGACAAGCTTCTCAAATCTCATTATTTATTCTACTTATACCTGATTAGTTGTTTTGAATAGAGCCTCCAATGCAAGAGTGAATTTCCAGAATAAATAAAATGTTGCTGGAACTGTGAATGCTGTAAGGATTATTATTACAAAGGATTGTTTTTTCCATTGCAAAGCACCATCCATTCAATCCAGTTAATACTAACATAACTGCCATGGAAATGGATCATGTCATCAGATCAACGTAAAAGCATCCATTCATAATCTACACATCAAAGGACCCAAAGTGCTTATAATTACAGCAGATTTGTACACTTTTCTCTTGTGTCTTTTAATTAGTTCTATTTGCCATTCTATGGTATTATTGTATTTTAAAGCTAAATGTTCCAGGGTGAGTGGGGACAAGACTTGCCAGGTAATTAGATCAGTGTATTGAAATAATTTGGACCCAACTTTATCTGACGGGGAAGAGAAGGGCATTTAAATCATATGCGTTTCAATAAGCATTGGTATGTCAGACAAAAGGAATCAAACAGACGAGACAACATCATTATGGTTGGCTACATTAAACCTGACTTAGAGGGGTAGATATAAGGTAATATTTGTATCTCATCAATAATTGTTGGTGGAAGTGCAGATAAGATGAAAACTTAACCTATCGCTGGTTGACTCTTACTCAGCATCAGCTCATCTGCTACTAAATCTCTCATCAATGTCTTTATTATGTTTAGACTTGACCTTGCCATCGTGAACTCAACCAACACTTAGATGGTCATAAATTAACTTGCACAAACTTCCAATTGCTCTGTGCTCATTGGCACAATTTTAAAATTATCTTTGTTGCTTTAAATACTTTCATGTCTTCATTGTTCCCCAGCCCTGTTTCTTCTGCTTTACAATCCTCCGCAGTCTTTGAATTGCTCCATCTCAAGGCTTCTGTGGATCCCCAATTTTATTCAATTTGCCACTGGCAGCCATATCTTTAGCCTCTGAATCCTTGAGGTCTGTATTTGTTCTTTTATTAAAACCACATTTTGGTGGTCATCTGCCCTCAGAGCAGCTAATGTGGCTCATTGAGAAGTTTTGTCAGATAATACTACCATAAAATGGGTTGGAATGTTGACATTAAAGGGGTTATCCAAATGTCAACTGTTTCTGTTGTGATTTCTAGGGCCAGACTTAGTTCTGGTGATTTCTGCCACTTGGTCAATCAATCACATACAGTCAATGACAAGAGTTAAATTGGAAATATTCGAGCTGGAAGATGATATAAGATACTGGAGAACTGGGAAAACCGTACGTCAGCATGAATCAGTGTTGTTAGGAGCAGATAGCATAATCAAATGGAGGGAATAACATTGTTTATTTTACATAAGAATCAACATGAAGTCATCGATTGGGAATAGTCCAGATTAAAATACACTGTAATAGTGTAATTGTGAAAGAATATATGCTGTGATTTCAAAAGCCATTATGGCGGGGTCTTGTGATGAAAGCCACAACATGAAAAGTATGTAATTGTTTCTGTCTTTCAAAGATCGTGTAGAAATTTGCCTTGATTCTCAAGGATTAACAAAACATGTAGAGGAAGTTCTGTAATTGTGACCAGGGCCGCTGAATCAGAATAGAATTTATCCATTCAGTACTGAATGAAGGATAAAGCCAGCACCTGCACAAACACTCAGCACAGGCATTAGTTGGCAGTTAGGTATTAAGATGATTGGTTTTGGATTCTGTTCAAAGCAAAATCTTAGTGAGTTGGAAAGCCTTCTGGCTTAGTTTTAAAAAATGGCAATATTAAAGAGAAACATGCATCTTATTAAGTCTAGACTATGCATTGGAGAAACAAATGTGTGTGTTTTTATTTAAAGATGACTAATGATTTGTTCACCACCAGTAAGGGGAGCATTTGTTATTCATTGTCAATTAATGGGTGAAATGGGATATTTAGTACATTTAGCTATTCATCTTATCGAGTTCACATCACAAGATTAGAAATTGTGCAGCCAGAGCTGAACACACTTCTCGGCATCTGCACACAATGGCGTCTTGCACTTCTTGTGCGTAGTGGTGGAAAGATTGGTGGAAACAGGGCCGCGACGTGAACGCTCTTCCCTTGACCCCATTTAACTAATAGCTAGACCAAGTGGACCCGTTGGGCCCAAACCTCGCCTGCATTGGTGCAGCACCCTCTCCTCCCCCACTCCCCCCTCCCATCTCCCCCCGCCAGTCCCCCACCCCTTCACCTCCCCCTCCCTCCCTCCCTCCCTCCCTCCCTCCCTCCCTCCCTCCCTCCCTCCCTCCCTCCCTCCCTCCCTCCCTCCCTCCCTCCCTCCCTCCCTCCCTCCCTCCCTCCCTCCCTCCCTCCCTCCCTCCCTCCCTCCCTCCCTCCCTCCCTCCCTCCCTCCCTCCCTCCCTCCCTCCCTCCCTCCCTCCCTCCCTCCCTCCCTCCCTCCCTCCCTCCCTCCCTCTCCCTCTCCCTCTCCCTCTCCCTCTCCCTCTCCCTCTCCCTCTCCCTCTCCCTCTCCCTCTCCCTCTCCCTCTCCCTCTCCCTCTCCCTCTCCCTCTCCCTCTCCCTCTCCCTCTCCCTCTCCCTCTCCCTCTCCCTCTCCCTCTCCCTCTCCCTCTCCCTCTCCCTCTCCCTCTCCCTCTCCCTCTCCCTCTCCCTCTCCCTCTCCCTCTCCCTCCCCCTCCCCCTCCCCCTCCCTCTCCCTCTCCCTCTCCCTCTCCCTCCCCCTCTCCCTACACCCTCCTCTCCCCCTCCCTTCCTCGCTCCCCCACACCCTCTCTCCCTCCCCCCCTCCCTCCCCTCCCTTGCCTTCCCTCCCTCCCTCCCTCCCTCCCTCCCTCCCTCCCTCCCTCCCTCCCTCCCTCCCTCCCTCCCTCCCTCCCTCCCTCCCTCCCTCCCTCCCTCCCTCCCTCCCTCCCTCCCTCCCTCCCTCCCTCCCTCCCTCCCTCCCTCCCTCCCTCCCTCCCTCCCTCCCTCCCTCCCTCCTCTCCCTCCCTCCCTCCCTCCCTCCCTCCCTCCCTCCCTCCCTCCCTCCCTCCCTCCCTCCCTCCCTCCCTCCCTCCCTCCCTCCCTCCCTCCCTTCCTCCCTCCCTCCCTCCCTCCCTCCCTCCTCTCCCTGCCCCCTCCCTCCCCCTCCCTCCCCCTCCCTCCCCCTCCCCCTCCCCCTCTCCCTCCCCCCTACTCCCTCCCCTCCCCCTCTCCCCCTCCTCCCCCCTCCTCTCACCCTCCACTCCCTCCACCCCCCCTCCCTCCCCTCCTCCCTCCCAGCCCAGTGAGGCCCAGCGCAAATTGGAGGAACACCACTTCATATTTCGCTTACACCCCAACGATTTGAACATTAACTTCTCCCACTTCAGATAGTCCCTGCTTCCCCTCTCTATCCCCTCCCCCTTCCCAGTTCTCCTACTAGGCTTCCTGTCTCCAACTATACCCGATCTTTGTCCCGCTCCCTCCCCTGACATCAGTCTGAAGAAGGGTCTTGACCCAAAACGTCACCCATTCCTTCTCTCCTTAGATGCTGCCTGACCCGTGAGTTACTCCAGCATTTTGTATCAATAATGTATGCAGTGAGCTGCTGAACACGTCAGTGAGAGATGGACTGCAGAGCATATAATTTGATAGGTGGCTGCAGGATGAGGAAAATCACATCTGTGCTTTATAACAATTAAAAAGCTTAAGACAGTCTGATGAAGGGTCCTAACCCAAAACGTCACCTCACCATGTTCTCTTTAGATGTTGCCTGACCCGTTAAGCCACTCTAGAACTCTGTGTCTTTTTTTTAAGGCAGACCATTAGACAGAGCCCAGAAAATATATTTGTAGTATTTTTTTAATGCTAGTCCAATATTTGCTTTCCTTTCCATTGGCATAAAATGGCCCAAATCTAGTTATCATGCAATTTAAATGTTACTTTTATTGTCATAATACATTTATTATTAATTTATATAGTCATAGTCATACAACACGGAAACAGGCCCTTCAGCCCAACTGATCCATACCGACAAGATGCCCTATTTACACTCGTCCGACCTGTCCGTGTTTGACACAGATCTCTGTGAAACATTTCTATCCATGTAGCTGTCCAAATGTCTTTTAAATGTTGCATTTATTTTTGTTCAATACATCTGAGCATTTTTATAGTTACGCTTCAGTTTTTCAGTTCACACTGTGTGAAATGAAAGTGCAAAACCAATATTTTAAAGTTTATTTTTTTCTTCAATTTTCACATGATAATGTGAATTTGCCCTGCTATTCATGTAAACAACCATTCATTATACACAAAGGGCCTGTCATGTACTTCATTAGCTGCATTGTGATGTTGTCTCAAGGTTAAACGCACCATAGTTAAGGCAAAGTCAATGAGTGGAAACAGAACCAAGGCAATGTGTTGTTAACTACACATTATGACAAAACATTTTCTCCAACCACAAGGCCAAAATTCAGCCCAAGCAAATTTAAATAGCAAAATATCATTGTTGATGTTTGAGGAAAAGATAATCTCACTCATGGCTGTGGGAATTTTTTTAGGTTGAGGGGTTAATTGCAAATTGTTGAATATGTATAGAGTACAGTGGAAATGTCTAACACTTAAGTGATGTAAGGTGAGAGGAGGAGAGTTTAATGGAAATGTGCAGGACAAGGATTTTACACAGAGAGTGGTGGGGGCCCAGGACACATTGCTAGGGATGGTGGTGGAGGCAGATACGATAGGAGCATTTAAGGGGCTTTTAGATAGGCACATGGAAGTGCCGGAAATAATGGGATATAGATTATGTACAGGCAGATGTACAGGCATAATTTGGCATCATGTTCGGCATAAACATTGTGGGCCGAAGGGCCAATATTCTGTGCTGTATTGTTCTGTTCTGTTTTATTGCATTATTCTCCACCACAGTGGTCGGAGTTGGCCTACTTTCCTTTTGCCTTCAAAATGATTGGATACAAACAGATTGGGAGCAGGGAATTAAGGGTAGATTCTTAAGAACTTTGAATCATGAAGGATACAAGCACTGGAAACGTGATGACTCTTGGTGTAATCTTCTATTCTTACGCTCTTGTGCTTAGCTATAAATATTTGTATGTACTGTAAGATTTTACTGAATTTTATGCAAAAAAAAGAATTTCACTGTACATGTGACAATAAAGTACCATTTAACCATTGAGAAAATTATTAGCCTACAATAAGCATGTTATGCAGTGCACTTGTTCATTCCTATGGCAGTTGATGCAATAATGCTTTCGCAGTTGATGCAATAATGCTTTCTCTGCATCTTCACCTTAGTCTGATTTCTTCCTGTGTAATTGGCTTCAGATTCAGATTAGTTTATTGTCATATGTATCAGGATGCAACGTAATTACTTTCTCAGATGAGGCTCATGGAGTGCAGAGTACACATCATAATGATAAATACAACAACAAATACATCGACAAAACAACAGAACGGTGCAAAGGTTATAGTGCAATCTGATGTAGTACAAAGAAAACACTAAAGTGTAGTAACTGAATAACTAAATGAGGTAGAGTTAAGAGCAATCCCCGTGAACATGCTGAATCTTCTCAGACACAAAAGAAAATAAATATACTAATGCACTTCTTGATCACATAGAGGGACGAAGTTAGTTTGCTGGTGATATGCATGCTGAGGAACGTAAAGCTGTCGACCATCTCTGCACAGCTCCATTAATAAGGACAAGATTTTTTTTGTCCCAGCCCAAACCTAGCTTCTCGTTTTCACTCAACAAACTTTTTTGCATATGTTTAATTCATTGTTCTTTATCTCTCTACATTTTCCCCTGACTAGTCTGAAGAAAGGTCTCGACCCGAAACATCACCCATTCCTTCTCTCCAGAGATGCTGCCTGTCCTGCTGAGTTGCTCCAGCTTTTTGTGTCTATCTTTGGTTTAAACCAGAATCTGCAGTTCCTTCCTACACGTTAAGGGCTAAGTGGTCGTCCTGACCTCATGACACAAGGTTCTCGATCTCTCTCCTGTTCTCTGTCACATCATTGTTTTGATCTGGCCGATAACAGTGGTGTAATCAGTGAATGTAACCACCAAGTTGATGTTGTATTTGGCCACGCAGTCATGGGTGTACATGGAGTGGAGCAGGAGATCAAGCACATATCCTTGAGGAGCACCAGCGTTGAGGATCAGAGTGGAGGAAATGTTATGATCAATTCTAACTGACTGAGATCTGCCAGTCAGGAAATCCAGATGCCAGATGTAGATAGAAGCCCCAGGACCAAGGTCTAGGAGTTTAGAGATGGGCTTATTTAGTATTATGGTACTGAATGCTGAGCTGCAGTCAATGAAAAGCATCTTGACATCGGTGTTCTAATTGTCAATTTGATCCAGGACGGAATATAGTGCGAGGGAAATGGTGTCCTGGGAAAACCTATTTTTCCTGTATACAAATTGCAAGTGGGCTACATTGCCCAGAAGGCCGCTTGAGATGGGGATCATCACCAATCTTTCAAATCCCTTCATTGCGGTCGATATTGAAGCCACTAGGTAGTTGTCATTCAGCCAGAGCACTTTACATTTCTTGAGGAGTGGAATGATGGAGGTTTCATAGAAACATAGAAACATAGAAAATAGGTGCAGGAGGAGGTCTTGAAGCAGATGAAAACTAGCTTCAATCCCACTTGAGTCAATTCAAGAAGCATGCTTTACAAATAAAGCAGAAAAAGGCGTAATTTTTATATATATCTTCATATATAATTCACCCCCACTGTTAATGTTAAATGTACAGCCACATCAGTGCATTCCAAATGTAATGGAAAGGAAGTTCGGAAGTAGTGTTCAACATACATATGTAACAATATCAATCAATATCAATAGTCGTTTATTTGTTACATACACATAAATGTGTAGTAAAATGAAACATTACCCGCAGTTGAACAATAAGACCAATAAGATTAATCAATAAAAATGCAATAACACATACAATCACAACTAACACCAAACAAAAAGAAACATCCATCACAGTGTGTCTCCTCCAGTCCCTCCTCACTGTGATGGAAGGCCAGAATGTCTTTTTCTCTTCCCTGCCGTCTTGTCCCGCGGTCAGGCTGTTGGAGTTGCCACGTCGGGGCGGTCGGGGCTCCCCATATTGAAGCCCCCGCTGGGCGGTGAAAAAAAATCCCGCGGCCTATTTCAGGCCGCACCGGATGGTGAAAGGTCCGTGGCGGGCCGACCCAAGCCCCGCGATTCGGGGCGGGCGAACACGTTGCCTCTGCCGCTGCCGGAGCTCCCGATGTCGGCCCCCATCCAGGGGCCTGCGGGCTTCCGACGTCCACGCGACCCGCGCCGGAGCCTCCGGAGACGAGTCGCAGCCGTTCCCGCAGCATTCGCAGGCAGCCAGCGCCGCAGGTGGTGAGTCCGGACCGCGGGCTCTGCGAACCAGAGACCCAGGTGGTCCCAGGTGCATGGCCGGTGGTAGGCCGCAACGGGAACGGAGACACGGCACAGAACAAAGGTCGCGTCTCCGTTCTGGAGAGAGAATGTTACAGTTACAGTTCCCGTTCCCTCCCACCCCCCCACCCCCCCCACCCCCCCACCCCCCCCCCCCCCAAAACATAACATACAACACTACATCATATTAACACTACAATTGAGACAAAAACACAAAAGACAGATGGACTGCAGGCAAGCCGCAGCTGCGACGGCAGCGCTGGCTCCTGGGTTCGATCCTGGCCCCAGGGACCACATGGGTTTTCTTCAGGTGCTCCGGTTTCCTCCCACATTCCAAATATGTGCAGGATTTTAGGTTAATTGGCTTCTATAGATTGTCCCCAGTGTGTAAAATAGAACTAGTATACAGGTGTTTGCTGGGCTTGGACAAGGACTCAGTGGGTCGAAGGGCCTGTTTCTATGCTGTATCCCCAAAATTAATACTACAACTGAATCCGAGATAAGGTAAATGAAGTGGAAGAGTTAGGCTTATTGTGTTTTATTCCACTTCCGCAGGGCACTAGATTTTCCCAATGTAACAAATAAAACTTCCGATGTTCGCTATTCCTGTTTTTGTTTAAAATGTGGAGCTGCCTGATCTCTCCAGC
Organism: Rhinoraja longicauda; assembly: GCF_053455715.1. Lineage (NCBI taxonomy): Eukaryota > Metazoa > Chordata > Chondrichthyes > Rajiformes > Arhynchobatidae > Rhinoraja > Rhinoraja longicauda. The sequence goes on along the minus strand of NW_027602202.1, from coordinate 7,438 downwards.
AGCATCCTCTCAATTTTATTCAAACGTGATGATGATAACACCGCTCTGAGCAAAACAGCAGTAATGTTGCCCGCTGCAGTGTTGGATGCTGTTCTCCAATTATAGTTCAAGGTGATTCATATGTCTTTTGAGTAAACTATGGATGGATGCCTCTTGTGTTACATTTGAGCATTTTTGCTGAGCAAAGCAACGAGGGTTTGCACAGGAGCCATACATCACTGCTGCCCCATTTAGGGATGATCAAGTATCACATGTTCCTATAGGAATTGATCACTGTTTAACAGGATAGTTTCCTACATTTATTATTTCATATGAGAGGCACACTTGCTGAGATCAGCGTGCCGTACACTGCAATCAGATGCAAAACAATTATTTATCCCTTCATTTAATTTCCACAGGTCTGAGGACACGGGAGATTCAGGCCTAATTCAGACCGGTGAAGAACAACATTTATTATAGTGCACATTTAACATCCTGGATGGAAGAGGCACTTAATTTTGTATGGTGACACCACTCCCCCCTATTGCAATACCTCTGAATTTATGTGAGAATTAGTTCACAGGGGCAACATTTGTGATTGCTACCATTACGCTGTCTCTCATCATTATTAGGTTGATTGAAGGTTCAACATATTCTTTTGATTAGATGCCGTCCCTTCTGCCAGCTCTAGAAGGGGTCTGTCCTTTCTCACATTCCCACACGTCTCTATATGGGGTTGCACCATTTACTACAAGTAAATAATTGGTCACTATACCCTTCCGGTTTATACCCAAATCCCTGCTGACAAAGCATCGAGACTGCTCCTACACCTTCATCAGTATAATTGATGCTGAATTCAATACAGAATTAGACGTTAATGGATGGAAGTATAATGCTTCATTCATATTTGCTGCCAGCACTTTTAAGTGCTCCCAGCACACAATGCTCATTCATATCCATGTTAGAGTCATTCGGGCTCTCGCACTTCATTTACATTAATCAGGATTTAGTTATTTAGGGTGCAAAATTATTATATTTCTTCAGAAATCTGGGTTCTTTTTGGCTAAGTTCTCCCAAGTCATAGAATTTACACATGAAATTAAAACTAAAAAATGTTTCTGAGTGCTAGTTGACCTATCCAGAGTCATTGTACTATGACTAGAAAGATGAATGCTGTGTACAATGGTGTTCATCATGCAGTAATAATCAGTTCACGACCACTCTCCCTCCAGCAGTGCCTCTGCTAATTGGGGAAACAGACTACGCAAAAAATTATGCTGCACATAATGTTATTAACAGTGCCAACACTGAAATAATTATATCTGATATCTATGTTGTATCATCTGATTTAATATTCTTCTATAATGGACGTCTTACATTAAAAAAAATACACCAACTTCTCTTTTTATTTTTATTTGGGGGAAATTTCCCAGCCTTACATTGCTCATTACTGACCTATACATGGTGCTCATATTTAGAAAATAGGGGATGTATTTCCCCGCCCTCCCTTTCTCAGGCACTCCATCAGCCGATCAGTGAAGGCTAGTGTAACATTCTGTTTTTAGTGACTGCCCACTCTCAGTGGACTGAGGAAGGGATTAATGAATAAACTGAGCAGCCGCTAATGAAGCACTATGCTTCAACACAGAAATCATATAACTGGCAATTCAGACGGTGAATGGACCAAGGAGGTTGCAGATGATCAGGCCATTTAAGTCGAGGAACACCCTTTGCTCTATCTGTCCTCAGAAATGTAACTAAATACTCCCTTTTTATCTTGTCTCCAGCTGGCCCAGCAGCCTAAATTTCACTTACCCTCTGGCTTCTTGGTCAAAAATTAATGATTGTGGTTCTCTGCATATATGTATAAGAAGACCCACAGTATAATTGAAGCAGACATGCTGGCCTTTAAACAGTAGGGCCCTGGAGTGTAGTGTTAATGGAAACGGGGCTGTATGTCATACAGATCGTGACTGATGAATAGGTGTATCCAATTACCTTGGTCCACTCCTTTCAATGTGGTAACCCTGAGTGGAATATCAGGAGTCCACCTTTAATGACTCTTTTTAGAGCCTTATCACTTTTGAGCTAGTGAGTGACTCACTTTGAATAAGTGAGAGTGGAAAATTCACAACATCAGTGATTCCACAGCCATATTAAAAATGAAAATAGAGATCCTGTTGAGATTAAAGAAAGAGAACTGAATGCTTATAGTCTTTTTCCTGTGCATTGGTAACCAGGGTGGCATTGAAACACTCTCCTGTCTCAAGCTGCGATTCCCATCATATTAATTTTACATCGTAGCTGACAGAGCTATTTTTAAGAGTGTCTATTATAATAGACAAATTGAAGCAACCAGAATAAATTAAATTGTATCTATTTAAACTGAAATGGAAGAGCTAATTCACCTTTTAAGTGCAACACACATTTACATTCATTCCTTGTAATTGGTTGCCTATTATATTGCATTGTTATTCGCATAAAATGCATAAACATGCTTTTATTATGCTCCATGTATGTCGGCATTTCTGGCCAGGTTCAATCCTATACCCTGTATACTGTATACTATTATCATTTGATGGTATTCAATCCTAAGAAGTAATTCAACATGAAGAGAGTGATAAAGATATAATTATTATCCAGATGCATATTATAGGTTTATTAACAAATACATCTTTAGAGATCCCTAATATGCCATAATTAGATTTTAAATAAGAATAAACACATCGAGAGCACGTTACACTAACCAGCCATATTTATTATTTTAAATTATTTTTTAATATCATGTACGCTTAAACAATTGAAATAATTTTCAAGCCACTTTGCAATGAATACATTGGTACATCAAATTAAAATTCAAAATCATAATTTCAGGTCAGAAAACTATTGAAGAGCTAGCCTCTGTATCATGTGATCTCAGAATATTCACTCACTGTCCATAACTTGAATGGTCTCCAGAAATCTCATCAGGATGTCTATTTTTGATATAATAGTACATGACATTTGTCTTTTTACTTGGTCACAAGTTGTGGACATGCAAATTCTGCTGAAAATTTGTGTTTTCAGCGGATGACAAAAAAAATCCCAATATACCAGGAAAAACGAACTTGAATTTATCAAACATCTTGAGGAAAAATCAATGGACAATAAGTCAACTGTTTGATCACTATATATTTCAACAAATAACAATGCTAATGGTTTTATGTGAACAACCAGGAAACATAAGTTAAGGTTCTAAACTGGGGCAAGGCCAAATTTGATGGTATTAAATAGGAACTTCAAAAGTAGATTATTTGGGCACCATATCTGAGGAAGGGTGTGTTGGCTCTGGAGAGGGTCCAGAGGAGGTTTACAAGAATTATCCCAGGAATGAATAGGTTAACCTATGACGAGCATTTGTCGGCCCTGGGCCTGTATTCGCTGGTGTTTAGAAGATTGAGGGGGGGACCTCATTGAAACCTACAGAATAGTGAAAGGCTTGGATACAGTGGATGTGGAGAGGATGTTTCCACTAGTGGGACAGTCCAGGACCAGAGGTCATAGCCTCAGAATTAAAGGATGTTCTTTTAGGAAGGAGACGAGGAGAAATTTATTTAGTCAGAGGGTGGTGAATCTGTGGAATTCTTTGCCCCAGAAGGCTGTAGAGGTCAAGTCAGTGGATATTTTTAAGGCAGAGATAAATAAATGTTTGATTAGTACAGGTGTCAGAGGTTATAAGGAGGTTATGAGATACTATTCCTTATGACCTTATGACATGGCCAAAAGGGCATCCAGAAAGTGGGATGCTTTTGAAGGTGCGATTTGAAGCTTTTAAGGTACTTACATTCTTGTCAGAGTGAAGGGCAAGGCAGGTTAGAGTAAGGAACACAGTATAACAAAAGAAATTGAGGCTCTGGTCAGGAAAAGGAAGAAGGCAACAGTCCTGTATAGACAGCTGGGATCAAGTGTAACCCTGGAGGAGTATCAAGGATTGGGGAGCATACTTAAGAAAGAAATCAGGAGCACATAAAGGGGGCATGAGATGGCTCTGGCTGATAAGATTAGAGAATCTAAAGAGATTGTATGTATATTAAGGGACAAAGGGTAAAGAGAGAGAGAGAATAGAATAGGGCCTGTCAGAAACTAAAGTGATTATTTGTGAAGCTGCAGGAGATGGGCAATGTTTTTAATTAATATTTCTCCTCTGTTTTTACCTTAGAGAAAGACCCGAAAACTAGGGCACTTGAGAAAGGTAATGGCGATGTTTTGTGGACAGTCCGTATTACAGTTGATTTAGATTTTTTTTTAGATTTAGAGATACAGTGCGGAAACAGGCCCTTCGGCCCACCGAGTCGGCACCGCCCAGCGATCCCCGAATATTAACACTATCCTACACACACTAGGGACAATTTTTACATTTACCCAGTCAATTAACCTACATACCTGTACGTCTTTGGCATGTGGGAGGAAACCGAAGATCTCGGAGAAAACCCACGCAGGTCACGGGGAGAACATACAAACTCCGTACAGACGGCGCCCGTAGCCAGGATCGAACCTGAGTCTCCAGCGCTGCATTCGCTGTAAGGCAGCAACTCTACTGCTCTGCCACAGGTGCTGGACATCTTAATAGGTATGAAGGTAAATAATTCTCCCAGCCCTGCTCAGATATGCAAGCACGCTGTGGGAGTGAGAGCAGAAACTGCAGTAGCCCTGGGTGAGATATGTGCATCATTGTTAAACACAAGTGATGTGCCGGGAACCTGGTGGGCGGCTAATGTTGTTCCTCTATTTAACAAGGGTTGCAAAGAAAAATCTGGAAACTGTAGATAATTTAGCCTAACATTCTGCAGTAGGAAAGTTATTGGAGTGGATTCTGAGGACTAAGTTATACGTGCATTTGGAAAGACAGGGGTTAATTAGGAATAGTCAGCATGGTTTTGTGAGAGGGAGATCACATTTTTAAAGAGGTAGCCAAGAGAATTGATGAGGGCAGAGCCATAGATGTAGTCTTTCTGGTATTCAGCAAAGCCTTTGATAATGTTCTGCATGTTAGGCAGTCTTGGAAAGTTAGATTGCATGGTATCCAGTAGGGAGTCCTAACTGGATACATAATTGGGTTAGTGGACTTGGGAGAGGAATAGATTGGGTAGATGCACAGAATCTCTTGCCCAGAGTAGGGGAATCGAGGACCAGAGGACATAGGTTCAAGGTGAAGGGAAAAGATTTAATAAGAATCTGAGGGGTGGTGGGTGTATGGACCAAGCTGTCAGACGAGGTAGTTGAGGCTGGGACTATCCCAACGTTTAAGAAACAGTTAGACAAGTACATGTGTAGGAAAGAACTGCAGATGTTGGTTTAAAGCGAAGGTAGACACAAAATGCTGGAGTAACTCAGCGGGTCAGGCAGCATCTCTGGAGAGACGGAGACAGGTACATGGATAGGGCAGGTTTGGAGGGATATGGACCAAGCACAGGCAGGTGGGAATAGTGCAGCTGGGATATATTGGCCGGTGTGGGCAAGTTGGACCGAAGGGCCTATTTCTACACTGTATCACTCTATGACTATGACTCTATGAAGGTAGCAGAGGCTGGTGGTGGATGGTTATTTTTCAGACTGGAGATTGGTAACTAGTGGTTTGCTTATGAATTGGATGGGTGCCCATTGCGGTTTGATGTCCATTTCAGGAATTTGGATGAGAATGTACGAGATAATTAATGTTTGCAGGTGGCATTAAAGTAGGTAGTATCAAAGACAGTGCAGTTAGTTATCAAGTTTTATAATGGGATTTTTATCAGCTAGGCAAGTGTGCCAAGGGATTTAATGCACATAAATGAGAAGTGTCCAGTGATCACTCTGTACACTAATACTATCCTACACTCGAGGAACAATTTAACATTTTTTTTTTACCAAAGCCAACCAATCTACAAACCTATACATTTTTGGAGTGTGGGAGGAAACCAGAGCACCCGGAGAAAACCCACGTGGTCACAGGAAGAATGTACAAACTCCATACAGATAGCACCCGTAGTCAGGATCACACCCGGGTCTCTGGCACTGTGAGGCAGCAACTCTACTGCTGCACTAGTTTGAGGGACATATTGATCATGTTGTACTGCAGAACAACATAATTTGTCGGTTTGATTCTTGATGTATGATGAGATTAAAAAATAATATTCAAGAAATTCTAAAACATTTAAAAATAAATGATTTTTTTTACGGTGTCCATCATTGCCTTGTTGGCAAATGTACCCAGTGATGTGCATTAAGCAACTTCTTGTATTAATCTATTTGTGCTGCTGCCCATTCAAAGACAACTCTATGCCTCCCACTCTCCTGCAGATTTTCCAAGGAATTATTGAAATCCTCAAACCCCCGAATCTCCAGCCCTTGAGCCAAAATTGACATCTCGGATATCCTCAGACCAGGTATGTGGCATCTCTGTTCATTATCGCATAACCTCCATAACACTCCATAACACTCTAAACTGCTAGTGCAGTTAACATTATTAATGATAATGTCAGCACCCAATAGTGGATTTTATTTGAAAAGTGGTGTTTTAAGATAGACATGTAATGAGAGAGAGAAAGAGGGTAATCACCCCTAATACACTGTATCCTGGCTTGGCCTCATGAATTCAAGGGTGATAGGAGAGGAGTAGAAATGAGAGCTCGAAGTAGGCAAAGTGATTTTCAAGGTACATTGCATCTTGTTTACAAATCTTGGAGCTCCCTGATATTACACCAAATTGTTACTAATAGTTCCCTTGGGGCATAAAAACCAGGAAATAAATATTTACCAGAAAATCGGTTAGATTAATGGGTTACCATTAGTCAATCACAGTAGGGGGTGTTAAACGTTATTTCATGTATGACCATGCACCTATAAACAAGACCAGCTTTAAAAGCTTTAGACTTTTCTTACATTTACAATCAAAGACAGACTAGAAGTAGATTTGTTGTGTATGCAAACAACTATAGCAGAAATGCCTACATCTTTTACCCATCTTCCTTACAATTGTTCAACCGTCTCAATTATTGTTCAGTTGCTCAGTTGTGTGAGCTGCTGATCAACTGCCCACTTTTCAAGCTTGATTAAATCTTCTGACTTTAAGCCCTTTCATTGAAGGGTGCTGGTGAAATTTAGGTTGTCAACACCATGTTTGTTTACATATAAACGCAGGTGCAACCTGTAGCATTCAAGCTTGGCTGATCTTCTCCCAGTTCTCTTTTGAGATAGATGGGAGATGGCAGTAGAACTCTGCTAACTCATTCCATTCCAAAACTGCCAATCTCAACGGATTCGTTATAGTAAGTAAACCAGTGAATTTTGGTTAATCCCCTGTAATAATGAATTAGAACTTCTAGCACCTTTGTTAGCCCATTGCGAAAGAGGAATATTAATAATTAAGGGAACTTAGCAATGGGATTAACCTTTACTGAACTATAGAATGGCAAATATTTATAGCTTCATAGGAATATGA
>NW_027602201.1:40000-45084 GCF_053455715.1 Rhinoraja longicauda | reverse complement strand
TTTACATTCTTTAGAGGATTGAAACCTCAGGGCCTTTAACCCCCGTTCACCGTTTACACTCAACGATCCTTCCGAACAAAACCCTTACACATCTGTCCGTCCAACTGACCCCCGAGATACCTAACACGCAGATTAACACGTCAGCGGTGATCGGCGTGTCATAGAGGAGTCACAAAGACGGGCAAAATAGAGTGGTTGAATAAAAAATACTCACTCAATTGGCCGTGATTTAACGTAGCACACAATGATGCAAAGCCCATGCAAAGTCCAGTGGCCCAAGCAAACAAATAAGATAGATCTGGCTCGGCGTTCCTCATCTCCACATCGTCACCCAGCACGCCGACGCCCAATAACAATTCCCCCGCAAATTGTGCACCTCGAGCGGCAGTACTTTAAACGGCGCCGTCTTCGGCGTGGACGGCATGAACCAAGTCGGCAAGCATCGTCACCCAGCACACAGACGTCCACTAACAATTCCTCCCCCCTGCAAATTGCGCGCCGCGAACGGCAGTACTTTCAAGTATGCCGCCTTCGGCGGGGACATCGTGAACCAAATCGGCAGGCAGGCGTCGTCAGCCGGTCGACCGACCCCCAGTTGCATTGCCCCAACGGCCATTGTGCACTTCGAACAGAACAGTGCTTTTAAAATATTCCGCCTGCCGCGTGTACATCATGAAACAAATGGAAAGGACGAACCGGGCGTGCAACCGATGCACGGAGAGTGACAGGTCGTCAAGCAAGTCCGTGGCAATCCGTCGGCCGACTCGGCCGCGGCCAGCAGAGGCGTTTTGGCCGGGCGCGCCGAACTTTGCGCGCCCTCGGTATGCGTAACACTAGCACATGACTTCAAAACTCACTACAAAATAACCCCAAAGTATGCCGCCTTCCCCGTGGGCCTTGTTACCAATATCTTGCCCTGCTTCCTGATGCCCTTATGGGGTCGGCTCTGTTCTTGCAGAACCCTCAGGTGGTGCAGAGTCTGGGCCATTTTATCAATATCTTGCCCTGATTCCTGATGCCCTTATGGGGTCGGCTCTGTTCTTGCAGAACCCTGAGGTGGTGCAGAGTCTGCGCCTTGTTATCAATATCTTGCCCTGCTTCCTGAAACCCTTATGGGGTTGGTTCTGTTACAAAACCCTCAGGTGGTGCAGAGTCTGGGCCACTTTATAAATAACTCTGCCTGCATTAGGGTCAGGGTTAGGGTTAGGGTTAGGGTTAGGGTTAGGGTTAGGGTTAGGTTAGGGTTAGGGTTAGGGTTAGGGTTAGGGTTAGGGTTAGGGTTAGGGTTAGGGTTAGGGTTAGGGTTAGGGTTAGGGGTAGGGGTAGGGGTAGGGGTAGCGGTAGGGGTAGGGGTAGGGGTAGGGGTAGTTTGAACTACTGCCGCTCCAGGCGCGCACTGTGCGTGGGTAATTTTCAGTGGGCGTCGGTGTGCTGGGTGACGATGCGCCCAGACTCTGCACCACCTGAGGGATCTGCAAGAACAGAGCCGAACCCGCAAGGGTATCGGGAAGCAGGGCAAGATATTGATAACAAGGCCCAGACTCTGCACCACCCGAGGGTTCTGCAAGAACAGAGCCGACCCCATAAGGGTATCAGGAAGCAGGGTGAGATAGTGACACCATTTGTAAAACCGGCAAATCCCACCCAGGAAACATTGCAAAAATTGGCCTCTAATGCTGGAACGTGGGTAAAGCCAAACAAACACGACACGTTTTAAAAGAACGTTACTAAAACAGCCTGGGATATGCCCATGACAAAGGATAGGCCGAACCTCACCAGAAAAAAAGAGAGGGAGACCACGGCAGAGCTGAGGGATAAACATGAGATGGTGATAAAACCAGCAGACGAGGGGAGCAGTAGGGTTACAAATTAATGTCAATATGGGCCTGCTCCCACTGGGTAATAGACAAAAACATAGAACAGGGTGACAGGAGAGACTGGATAGCACAGAGGATAACCCGTGAGCGAAATAATGGGGTGTATGCAGTTCAATGTAAGGAGTGTACCTTACGGTACATAGGGGAAACAGGTAAAACAGCCTCAGCGGTGATCGACGTGTCAAAGAGGAGTCACAAAGACGGGCAAAATAAAGTGGTTGATTATAGACAATAGACAATAGACAATAGGTGCAGGAGTCGGCCATTCAGCCCTTCGAGCCAGCACCGCCATTCAATGCGATCATGGCTGATCACTCTCAATCAGTACCCCGTTCCTGCCTTCTCCCCATACCCCCTCACTCCGTTATCCTTAAGAGCTCTATCCAGCTCTCTCTTGAAAGCATCCAACGAACTGGCCTCCACTGCCTTCTGAGGCAGAGAATTCCACACCTTCACCACTCTCTGACTGAAAAGGTTCTTCCTCATCTCCGTTCTAAATGGCCTACCCTTATTCTTAAACGGTGGCCCTTGTTCTGGACTCCCCCAACATTGGGAACATGTTTCCTGCCTCTAATGTGTCCAATCCCCTAATTATCGTATATGTTTCAATAAGATCCCCCCTCATTCTTCTAAATACCAGTGTATACAAGCCCAATCGCTCCAGCCTTTCAACATACGACCGTCCCGCCATTCCGGGAATTAACCTAGTGAACCTACGCTGCACGCCCTCCATAGCAAGAATATCCTTCCTCAAATTTGGAGACCAAAACTGCACACAGTACTCCAGGTGCGGTCTCACCAGGGCCCGCTACAACTGTAGAAGGACCTCTTTGCTCCTATACTCAACTCCTCTGGTTACGAAGGCCAACATTCCATTGGCTTTCTTCACTGCCTGCTGTACCTGCATGCTTCCTTTCATTGACTGATGCACTAGGACATCCAGATCTCGTTGAACTCCCCCTCCTCCTAACTTGACACCATTCAGACAATAATCTGCCTTTCTACTCTTACTTCCAAAGTGAATAACCTCGCACTTATCTACATTAAACTGCATCTGCCATGTATCCGCCCACTCACACAACCTGTCCAAGTCATCCTGCAGCCTTATTGCATCTTCCTCACAATTCACACTACCCTCCAGCTTAGTATCATCTGCAAATTTGCTAATGGTACTTTTAATCCCTCCGTCTAAGTCATTAATGCATATCGTAAATAGCTGGGGTCCCAGCACCGAACCTTGCGGTACCCCACTGGTCACTGCCTGCCATTCCGAGAGGGACCCATTTATACCCACTCTTTGCTTTCCGTCTGTCAACCAATTTTCTATCCATGTCAGTACCCTACCCCCAATACCACGTGCCCTAATTTTGCCCACTAATCTCCTATGTGGGAGCTTGTCGAAGGCTTTCTGAAAGTCGAGGTACACCACGTCCACTGACTCTCCCCTGTCAATTTTCCTAGTTACATCCTCAAAACATTCCAGTAGATTTGTCAAGCATGATTTCCCCTTCGTAAATCCATGCTGACTCGCAATGATCCTGTTACTGCTATCCAAATGCTCAGCAATTTCGTCTTTTCTAATTGACTCCAGCATCTTCCCCACCACTGATGTCAGACTAACTGGTCTATAATTACCCGTTTTCTCTCTCCCTCCCTTCTTAAAAAGTGGGATAACATTTGCTATCCTCCAATCCACAGGAACTGATCCTGAATCTATATAGAACATTGAAAAATGATCTCCAATGCTTCCACTATTTCTAGAGCCACCTCCTTAGGTACCCTGGGATGCAGACCATCAGGCCCTGGGGATTTATCAGCCTTCAGTCCCATCAGTCTACCCAAAACCATTTCCTGCCTAATGTGGATTTCCTTCAGTTCCTCCATCACCCTAGGTTCTCCGGCCCCTAGAACATTTGGGAGATTGTGTGTATCTTCCTCAGTGAAGACAGACCCAAAGTAACGGTTTAACTCGTCTGCCATTTCTTTGTTCCCCATAATAAATTCCCCCGTTTCTGTCTTCAAGGGACCCACATTTGCCTTGACTATTTTTTTCCTCTTCACGTACCTAAAAAAACTTTTGCTATCCTCCTTTATATTATTGGCTAGTTTACCCTCGCACCTCATCTTTTCTCCCCGCATTGCCTCTTTAGTTAACTTTTGTTGCTCTTTAAAAGAGTCCCAATCCTCTGTCTTCCCACTCTTCTTTGCTATGTTATACCTCCTCTCCTTAATTTTTATGCTGTCCCTGACTTCCCTTGTCAGCCACAGGTGTCTCTTACTCCCCTTAGAGTCTTTCCACCTCTTTGGAATAAATTGATCCTGCAACCTCTGCATTATTCCCTGGAATACCTGCCATTGCTGTTCTACCGTCTTCCCTGCTAGGGCCTCCTTCCAGTCAATTTTGGCCAGCTCCCGCCTCATGCCTCTGTAATCCCCTTTGCTATACTGTAATACAGACACTTCCGATTTTCCCTTCTACCTTTCCATTTGCAGAGTAAAACTTATCGTGTTGTGATCACTGCCTCCTAACGGCTCTTTTACCTCTAGTCCCCTTATCAGATCAGGATCATTAAAAACACTCACTCTATTGGCCGTGATTTAACCTAGCACACAGTGTTGCAAAGCCCACGCAAAGTCCAGTGGGCCAAGCAAACAAATAAGATAGATCTGGCTCGGCGTTCCACATCTCCACATCGTCACCCAGCACGCCGACGCCCATTAACAATTCCCCCGCAAATTGTGCACCTCGAGCGGCAGTACTTTAAACGGCGCCGTCTTCGGCGTGGACGGCATGAACCAAGTCGGCAAGCATCGTCACCTAGCACACAGACGTGCACTAACAATTCCTCCCCCCGCAAATTGCGCGCCGCGAACGGCGGTACTTTCAAGTATGCCGCCTTCGGCGGGGACATCGTGAACCAAATCGGCAGGCAGGCGTCGTCAGCCGGTCGACCGACCCCCAGCTGCATTTCCCCAACGGACATTGTGCACTTCGTACAGAACAGTGCTTTTAAAATATTCCGCCTGCCGCGTGGACATCATGAACCAAATGAGCAGGCAGGCATCATATCATATCATATCATACACATACAGCCGGAAACAGGCCTTTTCGGCCCTCCAAGTCCGTGCCGCCCAGCGATCCCCGTACATTAACATTATCCTATACCCACTAGGGACAGTCAGCCCCCAGCACAACGACGCCCCCGC
>NW_027602201.1:20000-27500 GCF_053455715.1 Rhinoraja longicauda | reverse complement strand
GAACGGTCGAGGCGGCCAATCTCGACCTCAGCGGCGGCACTGGCGCGATACACGTTTCTGCCGCCAGGGGGGGGGGGGGGGGGGTGGGGGGGGGGCAAGCCAGCCGGCCGGGGGCGCCCGGCGCCGATCCGGCGCTTACTCGACACGCTCGAGCATCCGAACCCGTCTTATCTACGGGACCGCCGTTGCCACTTGAACACCTTTCGCCGAGAGTATCCGGGCACCCCACCTACCCGCCGGAATCACGAACCACGAGGTAGAAGTCAGGAACCAACAGGAGAAGTCGTGAACTAAATGGCGAATTCATGAACCAAACGGAGAGAAGTCATGAACCGAGCGGTTTAGGGTCAGGGTGAGGGTTGTTAGGGTGAGGCCGTTAGGGTGAGGCCGTTGCTTCGAGCGGGAAGATGGGCAGCCCCGCCCCCCCCCCCCCCCCCCCCCCGTTGGGTGGAAGGAAACCTCTGCTGCGGGCCCGGCAACCATCCCGAACGGACCCGCTGGGTCCAAATGTCTGCCGAGGGCGGTCCTGCTGCGGTCGCGGGTTCGTTGGAAACCTCTCCTGCTGCTGGCATGGCCACCCTCCCCCCCCCCCGCCCGACTGACGACCCTGCGGGCCCGGCGACCCGGTGTCCCGTTGCCGCGCGGGGAGTGATCCTCGGGGCCGTGCCGGGCGGGCCCAGCGACACGAAGAGAGTGGGGGGGGGGGTCGGAGGGAGTGGCACTGGGGAGAGAGGGGTGGGGGAGAGAGTGCCCCCCCCCCCCCATTAGGGGCGAGTTTATGCAGTCATCAGAGTTTATACCTAACCTCATGATGCTTTATTAGCCGGATAGGCTGTCTGACCTCGCCCCCAGTCCCTACTCCTTCCACTGGATTCTTCTTATACCCTCTTTTTCTTCGTGCCCCCCCCCCCCCCCCCCCCCCCCCCCACGCAGGGAGGGTTCCAAGAGGGAGGAGGGAGGGAGGGAGTCCCGGGGCCGTGAGAGAGAGAGAGCCTCATTAGCTGCTAGGTTCACCTCATTAGCTGCTAGCTAACGCGTCAGACCTTTTACATTCTTTAGAGGATTGAAACCTCAGGGCCTTTAACCCCCGTTCACCGTTTACACTCAACGATCCTTCCGAACAAAACCCTTACACATCTGTCCGTCCAACTGACCCCCGAGATACCTAACACGCAGATTAACACGTCAGCGGTGATCGGCGTGTCATAGAGGAGTCACAAAGACGGGCAAAATAGAGTGGTTGAATAAAAAATACTCACTCAATTGGCCGTGATTTAACGTAGCACACAATGATGCAAAGCCCATGCAAAGTCCAGTGGCCCAAGCAAACAAATAAGATAGATCTGGCTCGGCGTTCCTCATCTCCACATCGTCACCCAGCACGCCGACGCCCAATAACAATTCCCCCGCAAATTGTGCACCTCGAGCGGCAGTACTTTAAACGGCGCCGTCTTCGGCGTGGACGGCATGAACCAAGTCGGCAAGCATCGTCACCCAGCACACAGACGTCCACTAACAATTCCTCCCCCCTGCAAATTGCGCGCCGCGAACGGCAGTACTTTCAAGTATGCCGCCTTCGGCGGGGACATCGTGAACCAAATCGGCAGGCAGGCGTCGTCAGCCGGTCGACCGACCCCCAGTTGCATTGCCCCAACGGCCATTGTGCACTTCGAACAGAACAGTGCTTTTAAAATATTCCGCCTGCCGCGTGTACATCATGAAACAAATGGAAAGGACGAACCGGGCGTGCAACCGATGCACGGAGAGTGACAGGTCGTCAAGCAAGTCCGTGGCAATCCGTCGGCCGACTCGGCCGCGGCCAGCAGAGGCGTTTTGGCCCGGGCGCGCCGAACTTTGCGCGCCCTCGGTATGCGTAACACTAGCACATGCCTTCAAAACTCACTACAAAATAACCCCAAAGTATGCCGCCTTCCCCGTGGGCCTTGTTACCAATATCTTGCCCTGCTTCCTGATGCCCTTATGGGGTCGGCTCTGTTCTTGCAGAACCCTCAGGTGGTGCAGAGTCTGGGCCATTTTATCAATATCTTGCCCTGATTCCTGATGCCCTTATGGGGTCGGCTCTGTTCTTGCAGAACCCTGAGGTGGTGCAGAGTCTGCGCCTTGTTATCAATATCTTGCCCTGCTTCCTGAAACCCTTATGGGGTTGGTTCTGTTACAAAACCCTCAGGTGGTGCAGAGTCTGGGCCACTTTATAAATAACTCTGCCTGCATTAGGGTCAGGGTTAGGGTTAGGGTTAGGGTTAGGGTTAGGGTTAGGGTTAGGGTTAGGGTTAGGGTTAGGGTTAGGGTTAGGGTTAGGGTTAGGGTTAGGGTTAGGGTTAGGGTTAGGGTTAGGGTTAGGGGTAGGGGTAGGGGTAGGGGTAGCGGTAGGGGTAGGGGTAGGGGTAGGGGTAGTTTGAACTACTGCCGCTCCAGGCGCGCACTGTGCGTGGGTAATTTTCAGTGGGCGTCGGTGTGCTGGGTGACGATGCCGCCCAGACTCTGCACCACCTGAGGGATCTGCAAGAACAGAGCCGAACCCGCAAGGGTATCGGGAAGCAGGGCAAGATATTGATAACAAGGCCCAGACTCTGCACCACCCGAGGGTTCTGCAAGAACAGAGCCGACCCCATAAGGGTATCAGGAAGCAGGGTGAGATAGTGACACCATTTGTAAAACCGGCAAATCCCACCCAGGAAACATTGCAAAAATTGGCCTCTAATGCTGGAACGTGGGTAAAGCCAAACAAACACGACACGTTTTAAAAGAACGTTACTAAAACAGCCTGGGATATGCCCATGACAAAGGATAGGCCGAACCTCACCAGAAAAAAAGAGAGGGAGACCACGGCAGAGCTGAGGGATAAACATGAGATGGTGATAAAACCAGCAGACGAGGGGAGCAGTAGGGTTACAAATTAATGTCAATATGGGGCCTGCTCCCACTGGGTAATAGACAAAAACATAGAACAGGGTGACAGGAGAGACTGGATAGCACAGAGGATAACCCGTGAGCGAAATAATGGGGTGTATGCAGTTCAATGTAAGGAGTGTACCTTACGGTACATAGGGGAAACAGGTAAAACAGCCTCAGCGGTGATCGACGTGTCAAAGAGGAGTCACAAAGACGGGCAAAATAAAGTGGTTGATTATAGACAATAGACAATAGACAATAGGTGCAGGAGTCGGCCATTCAGCCCTTCGAGCCAGCACCGCCATTCAATGCGATCATGGCTGATCACTCTCAATCAGTACCCCGTTCCTGCCTTCTCCCCATACCCCCTCACTCCGTTATCCTTAAGAGCTCTATCCAGCTCTCTCTTGAAAGCATCCAACGAACTGGCCTCCACTGCCTTCTGAGGCAGAGAATTCCACACCTTCACCACTCTCTGACTGAAAAGGTTCTTCCTCATCTCCGTTCTAAATGGCCTACCCCTTATTCTTAAACGGTGGCCCCTTGTTCTGGACTCCCCCAACATTGGGAACATGTTTCCTGCCTCTAATGTGTCCAATCCCCTAATTATCGTATATGTTTCAATAAGATCCCCCCTCATTCTTCTAAATACCAGTGTATACAAGCCCAATCGCTCCAGCCTTTCAACATACGACCGTCCCGCCATTCCGGGAATTAACCTAGTGAACCTACGCTGCACGCCCTCCATAGCAAGAATATCCTTCCTCAAATTTGGAGACCAAAACTGCACACAGTACTCCAGGTGCGGTCTCACCAGGGCCCGCTACAACTGTAGAAGGACCTCTTTGCTCCTATACTCAACTCCTCTGGTTACGAAGGCCAACATTCCATTGGCTTTCTTCACTGCCTGCTGTACCTGCATGCTTCCTTTCATTGACTGATGCACTAGGACATCCAGATCTCGTTGAACTCCCCCTCCTCCTAACTTGACACCATTCAGACAATAATCTGCCTTTCTACTCTTACTTCCAAAGTGAATAACCTCGCACTTATCTACATTAAACTGCATCTGCCATGTATCCGCCCACTCACACAACCTGTCCAAGTCATCCTGCAGCCTTATTGCATCTTCCTCACAATTCACACTACCCTCCAGCTTAGTATCATCTGCAAATTTGCTAATGGTACTTTTAATCCCTCCGTCTAAGTCATTAATGCATATCGTAAATAGCTGGGGTCCCAGCACCGAACCTTGCGGTACCCCACTGGTCACTGCCTGCCATTCCGAGAGGGACCCATTTATACCCACTCTTTGCTTTCCGTCTGTCAACCAATTTTCTATCCATGTCAGTACCCTACCCCCAATACCACGTGCCCTAATTTTGCCCACTAATCTCCTATGTGGGAGCTTGTCGAAGGCTTTCTGAAAGTCGAGGTACACCACGTCCACTGACTCTCCCCTGTCAATTTTCCTAGTTACATCCTCAAAACATTCCAGTAGATTTGTCAAGCATGATTTCCCCTTCGTAAATCCATGCTGACTCGCAATGATCCTGTTACTGCTATCCAAATGCTCAGCAATTTCGTCTTTTCTAATTGACTCCAGCATCTTCCCCACCACTGATGTCAGACTAACTGGTCTATAATTACCCGTTTTCTCTCTCCCTCCCTTCTTAAAAAGTGGGATAACATTTGCTATCCTCCAATCCACAGGAACTGATCCTGAATCTATATAGAACATTGAAAAATGATCTCCAATGCTTCCACTATTTCTAGAGCCACCTCCTTAGGTACCCTGGGATGCAGACCATCAGGCCCTGGGGATTTATCAGCCTTCAGTCCCATCAGTCTACCCAAAACCATTTCCTGCCTAATGTGGATTTCCTTCAGTTCCTCCATCACCCTAGGTTCTCCGGCCCCTAGAACATTTGGGAGATTGTGTGTATCTTCCTCAGTGAAGACAGACCCAAAGTAACGGTTTAACTCGTCTGCCATTTCTTTGTTCCCCATAATAAATTCCCCCGTTTCTGTCTTCAAGGGACCCACATTTGCCTTGACTATTTTTTTCCTCTTCACGTACCTAAAAAAACTTTTGCTATCCTCCTTTATATTATTGGCTAGTTTACCCTCGCACCTCATCTTTTCTCCCCGCATTGCCTCTTTAGTTAACTTTTGTTGCTCTTTAAAAGAGTCCCAATCCTCTGTCTTCCCACTCTTCTTTGCTATGTTATACCTCCTCTCCTTAATTTTTATGCTGTCCCTGACTTCCCTTGTCAGCCACAGGTGTCTCTTACTCCCCTTAGAGTCTTTCCACCTCTTTGGAATAAATTGATCCTGCAACCTCTGCATTATTCCCTGGAATACCTGCCATTGCTGTTCTACCGTCTTCCCTGCTAGGGCCTCCTTCCAGTCAATTTTGGCCAGCTCCCGCCTCATGCCTCTGTAATCCCCTTTGCTATACTGTAATACAGACACTTCCGATTTTCCCTTCTACCTTTCCATTTGCAGAGTAAAACTTATCGTGTTGTGATCACTGCCTCCTAACGGCTCTTTTACCTCTAGTCCCCTTATCAGATCAGGATCATTAAAAACACTCACTCTATTGGCCGTGATTTAACCTAGCACACAGTGTTGCAAAGCCCACGCAAAGTCCAGTGGGCCAAGCAAACAAATAAGATAGATCTGGCTCGGCGTTCCACATCTCCACATCGTCACCCAGCACGCCGACGCCCATTAACAATTCCCCCGCAAATTGTGCACCTCGAGCGGCAGTACTTTAAACGGCGCCGTCTTCGGCGTGGACGGCATGAACCAAGTCGGCAAGCATCGTCACCTAGCACACAGACGTGCACTAACAATTCCTCCCCCCGCAAATTGCGCGCCGCGAACGGCGGTACTTTCAAGTATGCCGCCTTCGGCGGGGACATCGTGAACCAAATCGGCAGGCAGGCGTCGTCAGCCGGTCGACCGACCCCCAGCTGCATTTCCCCAACGGACATTGTGCACTTCGTACAGAACAGTGCTTTTAAAATATTCCGCCTGCCGCGTGGACATCATGAACCAAATGAGCAGGCAGGCATCATATCATATCATATCATACACATACAGCCGGAAACAGGCCTTTTCGGCCCTCCAAGTCCGTGCCGCCCAGCGATCCCCGTACATTAACATTATCCTATACCCACTAGGGACAGTCAGCCCCCAGCACAACGACGCCCCCGCTAACAATTCCCCACGCACATGGTGCGCTCGAGCTGCAGCACTTTAAAGTACGCCGCCTTCGGCGGGGACATCGTGAACCAAAGGAGCAGGCAGCCATGGTCACCGCCAGCACAACGACGGCGCCGCTAACAATTCCCCGCGCACCTTGTGCGCTCGAGCTGCAGTACTTTAAAGTACGCCGCCTTCGGCGGGGACATCGTGAACCAAAGGAGCAGGCAGCCATGGTCACCGCCAGCACAACCACGGCGCCGCTAACAATTCCACGCGCACCTTGTGCGCTCGAGCTGCAGTACTTTAAAGTACGCCGCCTTCGGCGGGGACATCGTGAACCAAAGGAGCAGGCAGCCATGGTCACCGCCAGCACAAGCACGGCGCCGCTAACAATTCCCCGCGCACCTTGTGCGCTCGAGCTGCAGTACTTTAAAGTACGCCGCCTTCGGCGGGGACATCGTGAACCAAAGGAGCAGGCAGCCATGGTCACCGCCAGCACAACCACGGCGCCGCTAACAATTCCACGCGCACCTTGTGCGCTCGAGCTGCAGTACTTTAAAGTACGCCGCCTTCGGCGGGGACATCGTGAACCAAAGGAGCAGGCAGCCATGGTCACCGCCAGCACAAGCACGGCGCCGCTAACAATTCCCCGCGCACCTTGTGCGCTCGAGCTGCAGTACTTTAAAGTACGCCGCCTTCGGCGGGGACATCGTGAACCAAAGGAGCAGGCAGCCATGGTCACCGCCAGCACAACCACGGCGCCGCTAACAATTCCCCGCGCACCTTGTGCGCTCGAGCTGCAGTACTTTAAAGTACGCCGCCTTCGGCGGGGACATCGTGAACCAAAGGAGCAGGCAGCCATGGTCACCGCCAGCACAAGCACGGCGCCGCTAACAATTCCCCGCGCACCTTGTGCGCTCGAGCTGCAGTACTTTAAAGTACGCCGCCTTCGGCGGGGACATCGTGAACCAAAGGAGCAGGCAGCCATGGTCACCGCCAGCACAACCACGGCGCCGCTAACAATTCCACGCGCACCTTGTGCGCTCGAGCTGCAGTACTTTAAAGTACGCCGCCTTCGGCGGGGACATCGTGAACCAAAGGAGCAGGCAGCCATGGTCACCGCCAGCACAAGCACGGCGCCGCTAACAATTCCCCGCGCACCTTGTGCGCTCGAGCTGCAGTACTTTAAAGTACGCCGCCTTCGGCGGGGACATCGTGAACCAAAGGAGCAGGCAGCCATGGTCACCGCCAGCACAACCACGGCGCCGCTAACAATTCCCCGCGCACCTTGTGCGCTCGAGCTGCAGTACTTTAAAGTACGCCGCCTTCGGCGGGGACATCGTGAACCAAAGGAGCAGGCAGCCATGGTCACCG
>NW_027602201.1:2500-10000 GCF_053455715.1 Rhinoraja longicauda | reverse complement strand
TTCCCTGACATTTTTGCACCTCACCACACAATCTTTTCTAAGTGTCTCTGAAAATCGTGTTCCCGAAAATCTCCGGGCACGCCACCTCCATCTTCGCGCAAAACAAACCGTTTTGAGGTCGGCGGGAGTCGGCCCGGTCGTCCGTCCGGTCGTGTCGCACTGACGCCCGCCGCGGGGCCGCAAACTGCGGGGTCATAGAGACTTCCGGTGGTAAGTCGTTAACCGTGATCGGGACCGCCCGGACAAGAAATGCCATTTTCTGGCCGGCGGGAGACGGGCCGATAGGCCTGGCGGGAAAGGCGCGCCGCGGCCCCGCTGAAGGCCGCACATCGGACCTCCTCGACTTCCGCCGTCAAATCGTTAACCTGCGGCGGGCAAAAAAGAAGCGACGCCAGCTTTCGGACTTAGTGCAATTCTCGAATGTCGCGGCTGACTTGGCGGTACGAGCGTTCGGAAGTCCCGCCGGAATTGCGACGCTTCGAACGGTCGAGGCGGCCAATCTCGACCTCAGCGGCGGCACTGGCGCGATACACGTTTCTGCCGCCAGGGGGGGGGGGGGGGGTGGGGGGGGGGCAAGCCAGCCGGCCGGGGGCGCCCGGCGCCGATCCGGCGCTTACTCGACACGCTCGAGCATCCGAACCCGTCTTATCTACGGGACCGCCGTTGCCACTTGAACACCTTTCGCCGAGAGTATCCGGGCACCCCACCTACCCGCCGGAATCACGAACCACGAGGTAGAAGTCAGGAACCAACAGGAGAAGTCGTGAACTAAATGGCGAATTCATGAACCAAACGGAGAGAAGTCATGAACCGAGCGGTTTAGGGTCAGGGTGAGGGTTGTTAGGGTGAGGCCGTTAGGGTGAGGCCGTTGCTTCGAGCGGGAAGATGGGCAGCCCCGCCCCCCCCCCCCCCCCCCCCCCCGTTGGGTGGAAGGAAACCTCTGCTGCGGGCCCGGCAACCATCCCGAACGGACCCGCTGGGTCCAAATGTCTGCCGAGGGCGGTCCTGCTGCGGTCGCGGGTTCGTTGGAAACCTCTCCTGCTGCTGGCATGGCCACCCTCCCCCCCCCCCGCCCGACTGACGACCCTGCGGGCCCGGCGACCCGGTGTCCCGTTGCCGCGCGGGGAGTGATCCTCGGGGCCGTGCCGGGCGGGCCCAGCGACACGAAGAGAGTGGGGGGGGGGGTCGGAGGGAGTGGCACTGGGGAGAGAGGGGTGGGGGAGAGAGTGCCCCCCCCCCCCCATTAGGGGCGAGTTTATGCAGTCATCAGAGTTTATACCTAACCTCATGATGCTTTATTAGCCGGATAGGCTGTCTGACCTCGCCCCCAGTCCCTACTCCTTCCACTGGATTCTTCTTATACCCTCTTTTTCTTCGTGCCCCCCCCCCCCCCCCCCCCCCCCCCCACGCAGGGAGGGTTCCAAGAGGGAGGAGGGAGGGAGGGAGTCCCGGGGCCGTGAGAGAGAGAGAGCCTCATTAGCTGCTAGGTTCACCTCATTAGCTGCTAGCTAACGCGTCAGACCTTTTACATTCTTTAGAGGATTGAAACCTCAGGGCCTTTAACCCCCGTTCACCGTTTACACTCAACGATCCTTCCGAACAAAACCCTTACACATCTGTCCGTCCAACTGACCCCCGAGATACCTAACACGCAGATTAACACGTCAGCGGTGATCGGCGTGTCATAGAGGAGTCACAAAGACGGGCAAAATAGAGTGGTTGAATAAAAAATACTCACTCAATTGGCCGTGATTTAACGTAGCACACAATGATGCAAAGCCCATGCAAAGTCCAGTGGCCCAAGCAAACAAATAAGATAGATCTGGCTCGGCGTTCCTCATCTCCACATCGTCACCCAGCACGCCGACGCCCAATAACAATTCCCCCGCAAATTGTGCACCTCGAGCGGCAGTACTTTAAACGGCGCCGTCTTCGGCGTGGACGGCATGAACCAAGTCGGCAAGCATCGTCACCCAGCACACAGACGTCCACTAACAATTCCTCCCCCCTGCAAATTGCGCGCCGCGAACGGCAGTACTTTCAAGTATGCCGCCTTCGGCGGGGACATCGTGAACCAAATCGGCAGGCAGGCGTCGTCAGCCGGTCGACCGACCCCCAGTTGCATTGCCCCAACGGCCATTGTGCACTTCGAACAGAACAGTGCTTTTAAAATATTCCGCCTGCCGCGTGTACATCATGAAACAAATGGAAAGGACGAACCGGGCGTGCAACCGATGCACGGAGAGTGACAGGTCGTCAAGCAAGTCCGTGGCAATCCGTCGGCCGACTCGGCCGCGGCCAGCAGAGGCGTTTTGGCCCGGGCGCGCCGAACTTTGCGCGCCCTCGGTATGCGTAACACTAGCACATGCCTTCAAAACTCACTACAAAATAACCCCAAAGTATGCCGCCTTCCCCGTGGGCCTTGTTACCAATATCTTGCCCTGCTTCCTGATGCCCTTATGGGGTCGGCTCTGTTCTTGCAGAACCCTCAGGTGGTGCAGAGTCTGGGCCATTTTATCAATATCTTGCCCTGATTCCTGATGCCCTTATGGGGTCGGCTCTGTTCTTGCAGAACCCTGAGGTGGTGCAGAGTCTGCGCCTTGTTATCAATATCTTGCCCTGCTTCCTGAAACCCTTATGGGGTTGGTTCTGTTACAAAACCCTCAGGTGGTGCAGAGTCTGGGCCACTTTATAAATAACTCTGCCTGCATTAGGGTCAGGGTTAGGGTTAGGGTTAGGGTTAGGGTTAGGGTTAGGGTTAGGGTTAGGGTTAGGGTTAGGGTTAGGGTTAGGGTTAGGGTTAGGGTTAGGGTTAGGGTTAGGGTTAGGGTTAGGGGTAGGGGTAGGGGTAGGGGTAGCGGTAGGGGTAGGGGTAGGGGTAGGGGTAGTTTGAACTACTGCCGCTCCAGGCGCGCACTGTGCGTGGGTAATTTTCAGTGGGCGTCGGTGTGCTGGGTGACGATGCCGCCCAGACTCTGCACCACCTGAGGGATCTGCAAGAACAGAGCCGAACCCGCAAGGGTATCGGGAAGCAGGGCAAGATATTGATAACAAGGCCCAGACTCTGCACCACCCGAGGGTTCTGCAAGAACAGAGCCGACCCCATAAGGGTATCAGGAAGCAGGGTGAGATAGTGACACCATTTGTAAAACCGGCAAATCCCACCCAGGAAACATTGCAAAAATTGGCCTCTAATGCTGGAACGTGGGTAAAGCCAAACAAACACGACACGTTTTAAAAGAACGTTACTAAAACAGCCTGGGATATGCCCATGACAAAGGATAGGCCGAACCTCACCAGAAAAAAAGAGAGGGAGACCACGGCAGAGCTGAGGGATAAACATGAGATGGTGATAAAACCAGCAGACGAGGGGAGCAGTAGGGTTACAAATTAATGTCAATATGGGGCCTGCTCCCACTGGGTAATAGACAAAAACATAGAACAGGGTGACAGGAGAGACTGGATAGCACAGAGGATAACCCGTGAGCGAAATAATGGGGTGTATGCAGTTCAATGTAAGGAGTGTACCTTACGGTACATAGGGGAAACAGGTAAAACAGCCTCAGCGGTGATCGACGTGTCAAAGAGGAGTCACAAAGACGGGCAAAATAAAGTGGTTGATTATAGACAATAGACAATAGACAATAGGTGCAGGAGTCGGCCATTCAGCCCTTCGAGCCAGCACCGCCATTCAATGCGATCATGGCTGATCACTCTCAATCAGTACCCCGTTCCTGCCTTCTCCCCATACCCCCTCACTCCGTTATCCTTAAGAGCTCTATCCAGCTCTCTCTTGAAAGCATCCAACGAACTGGCCTCCACTGCCTTCTGAGGCAGAGAATTCCACACCTTCACCACTCTCTGACTGAAAAGGTTCTTCCTCATCTCCGTTCTAAATGGCCTACCCCTTATTCTTAAACGGTGGCCCCTTGTTCTGGACTCCCCCAACATTGGGAACATGTTTCCTGCCTCTAATGTGTCCAATCCCCTAATTATCGTATATGTTTCAATAAGATCCCCCCTCATTCTTCTAAATACCAGTGTATACAAGCCCAATCGCTCCAGCCTTTCAACATACGACCGTCCCGCCATTCCGGGAATTAACCTAGTGAACCTACGCTGCACGCCCTCCATAGCAAGAATATCCTTCCTCAAATTTGGAGACCAAAACTGCACACAGTACTCCAGGTGCGGTCTCACCAGGGCCCGCTACAACTGTAGAAGGACCTCTTTGCTCCTATACTCAACTCCTCTGGTTACGAAGGCCAACATTCCATTGGCTTTCTTCACTGCCTGCTGTACCTGCATGCTTCCTTTCATTGACTGATGCACTAGGACATCCAGATCTCGTTGAACTCCCCCTCCTCCTAACTTGACACCATTCAGACAATAATCTGCCTTTCTACTCTTACTTCCAAAGTGAATAACCTCGCACTTATCTACATTAAACTGCATCTGCCATGTATCCGCCCACTCACACAACCTGTCCAAGTCATCCTGCAGCCTTATTGCATCTTCCTCACAATTCACACTACCCTCCAGCTTAGTATCATCTGCAAATTTGCTAATGGTACTTTTAATCCCTCCGTCTAAGTCATTAATGCATATCGTAAATAGCTGGGGTCCCAGCACCGAACCTTGCGGTACCCCACTGGTCACTGCCTGCCATTCCGAGAGGGACCCATTTATACCCACTCTTTGCTTTCCGTCTGTCAACCAATTTTCTATCCATGTCAGTACCCTACCCCCAATACCACGTGCCCTAATTTTGCCCACTAATCTCCTATGTGGGAGCTTGTCGAAGGCTTTCTGAAAGTCGAGGTACACCACGTCCACTGACTCTCCCCTGTCAATTTTCCTAGTTACATCCTCAAAACATTCCAGTAGATTTGTCAAGCATGATTTCCCCTTCGTAAATCCATGCTGACTCGCAATGATCCTGTTACTGCTATCCAAATGCTCAGCAATTTCGTCTTTTCTAATTGACTCCAGCATCTTCCCCACCACTGATGTCAGACTAACTGGTCTATAATTACCCGTTTTCTCTCTCCCTCCCTTCTTAAAAAGTGGGATAACATTTGCTATCCTCCAATCCACAGGAACTGATCCTGAATCTATATAGAACATTGAAAAATGATCTCCAATGCTTCCACTATTTCTAGAGCCACCTCCTTAGGTACCCTGGGATGCAGACCATCAGGCCCTGGGGATTTATCAGCCTTCAGTCCCATCAGTCTACCCAAAACCATTTCCTGCCTAATGTGGATTTCCTTCAGTTCCTCCATCACCCTAGGTTCTCCGGCCCCTAGAACATTTGGGAGATTGTGTGTATCTTCCTCAGTGAAGACAGACCCAAAGTAACGGTTTAACTCGTCTGCCATTTCTTTGTTCCCCATAATAAATTCCCCCGTTTCTGTCTTCAAGGGACCCACATTTGCCTTGACTATTTTTTTCCTCTTCACGTACCTAAAAAAACTTTTGCTATCCTCCTTTATATTATTGGCTAGTTTACCCTCGCACCTCATCTTTTCTCCCCGCATTGCCTCTTTAGTTAACTTTTGTTGCTCTTTAAAAGAGTCCCAATCCTCTGTCTTCCCACTCTTCTTTGCTATGTTATACCTCCTCTCCTTAATTTTTATGCTGTCCCTGACTTCCCTTGTCAGCCACAGGTGTCTCTTACTCCCCTTAGAGTCTTTCCACCTCTTTGGAATAAATTGATCCTGCAACCTCTGCATTATTCCCTGGAATACCTGCCATTGCTGTTCTACCGTCTTCCCTGCTAGGGCCTCCTTCCAGTCAATTTTGGCCAGCTCCCGCCTCATGCCTCTGTAATCCCCTTTGCTATACTGTAATACAGACACTTCCGATTTTCCCTTCTACCTTTCCATTTGCAGAGTAAAACTTATCGTGTTGTGATCACTGCCTCCTAACGGCTCTTTTACCTCTAGTCCCCTTATCAGATCAGGATCATTAAAAACACTCACTCTATTGGCCGTGATTTAACCTAGCACACAGTGTTGCAAAGCCCACGCAAAGTCCAGTGGGCCAAGCAAACAAATAAGATAGATCTGGCTCGGCGTTCCACATCTCCACATCGTCACCCAGCACGCCGACGCCCATTAACAATTCCCCCGCAAATTGTGCACCTCGAGCGGCAGTACTTTAAACGGCGCCGTCTTCGGCGTGGACGGCATGAACCAAGTCGGCAAGCATCGTCACCTAGCACACAGACGTGCACTAACAATTCCTCCCCCCGCAAATTGCGCGCCGCGAACGGCGGTACTTTCAAGTATGCCGCCTTCGGCGGGGACATCGTGAACCAAATCGGCAGGCAGGCGTCGTCAGCCGGTCGACCGACCCCCAGCTGCATTTCCCCAACGGACATTGTGCACTTCGTACAGAACAGTGCTTTTAAAATATTCCGCCTGCCGCGTGGACATCATGAACCAAATGAGCAGGCAGGCATCATATCATATCATATCATACACATACAGCCGGAAACAGGCCTTTTCGGCCCTCCAAGTCCGTGCCGCCCAGCGATCCCCGTACATTAACATTATCCTATACCCACTAGGGACAGTCAGCCCCCAGCACAACGACGCCCCCGCTAACAATTCCCCACGCACATGGTGCGCTCGAGCTGCAGCACTTTAAAGTACGCCGCCTTCGGCGGGGACATCGTGAACCAAAGGAGCAGGCAGCCATGGTCACCGCCAGCACAACGACGGCGCCGCTAACAATTCCCCGCGCACCTTGTGCGCTCGAGCTGCAGTACTTTAAAGTACGCCGCCTTCGGCGGGGACATCGTGAACCAAAGGAGCAGGCAGCCATGGTCACCGCCAGCACAACCACGGCGCCGCTAACAATTCCACGCGCACCTTGTGCGCTCGAGCTGCAGTACTTTAAAGTACGCCGCCTTCGGCGGGGACATCGTGAACCAAAGGAGCAGGCAGCCATGGTCACCGCCAGCACAAGCACGGCGCCGCTAACAATTCCCCGCGCACCTTGTGCGCTCGAGCTGCAGTACTTTAAAGTACGCCGCCTTCGGCGGGGACATCGTGAACCAAAGGAGCAGGCAGCCATGGTCACCGCCAGCACAACCACGGCGCCGCTAACAATTCCACGCGCACCTTGTGCGCTCGAGCTGCAGTACTTTAAAGTACGCCGCCTTCGGCGGGGACATCGTGAACCAAAGGAGCAGGCAGCCATGGTCACCGCCAGCACAAGCACGGCGCCGCTAACAATTCCCCGCGCACCTTGTGCGCTCGAGCTGCAGTACTTTAAAGTACGCCGCCTTCGGCGGGGACATCGTGAACCAAAGGAGCAGGCAGCCATGGTCACCGCCAGCACAACCACGGCGCCGCTAACAATTCCCCGCGCACCTTGTGCGCTCGAGCTGCAGTACTTTAAAGTACGCCGCCTTCGGCGGGGACATCGTGAACCAAAGGAGCAGGCAGCCATGGTCACCGCCAGCACAAGCACGGCGCCGCTAACAATTCC